>NC_091336.1:7989388-7994388 GCF_038502225.1 Cherax quadricarinatus
TGTGTCTTCAACTTCCAACTGTGTCCCCTTGTTACTGTGTCCAGTCTCTGGAACATCCTGTCTTTGTCCACCTTGTCAATTCCTCTCAGTATTTTGTAAGTCGTTATCATGTCCCCCCTATCTCTCCTGTCCTCCAGTGTCGTCAGGTTGATTTCCCTTAACCTCTCCTCATAGGACATACCTCTTAGCTCTGGGACTAGTCTTGTTGCAAACCTTTGCACTTTCTCTAGTTTCTTTACATGCTTGGCTAGGTGTGGGTTCCAAACTGGTGCCGCATACTCCAATATGGGCCTAACGTACACGGTGTATAGGGTCCTGAACGATTCCTTATTAAGATGTCGGAATGCTGTTCTGAGGTTTGCCAGGCGCCCATATGCTGCAGCAGTTATTTGGTTGATGTGCGCTTCAGGAGATGTGCCTGGTGTTATACTCACCCCAAGATCTTTTTCCTTGAGTGATGTTTGTAGTCTCTGACCCCCTAGACTGTACTCCATCTGCGGTCTTCTTTGCCCTTCCCCAATCCTCATGACTTTGCACTTGGTGGGATTGAACTCCAGGAGCCAGTTGCTGGACCAGGTCTGCAGCCTGTCCAGATCCCTTTGTATTTCTGCCTGGTCTTCGATCGAATGAACTCTTCTCATCAACTTCACGTCATCTGCAAACAGTGACACCTCGGAGTTTATTCCTTCCGTCATGTCGTTCACAAATACCAGAAACAGCACTGGTCCTAGGACTGACCCCTGTGGGACCCCACTGGTCACAGGTGCCCACTCTGACACCTCGCCTCGTACCATTACTCTCTGCTGTCTTCCTGACAAGTATTCCCTGATCCATTGCAGTGCCTTCCCTGTTATTCCTGCTTGGTCCTCCAGTTTTTGCACTAATCTCTTGTGTGGTACTGTGTCAAACGCCTTCTTGCAGTCTAAGAAAATGCAATCCACCCACCCCTCTCTCTCTTCTCTTACTGCTGTCACCATGTCATAGAACTCCAGTAGGTTTGTGACACAGGATTTCCCGTCTCTGAAACCATGTTGTCTGCTGGTGATGAGATCATTCCTTTCTAGATGTTCCACCATTCTTCTCCTGACAATCTTTTCCATGATTTTGCATGCTATACATGTCAGTGACACTGGTCTGTAGTTTAGTGCTTCATGTCTGTCTCCTTTTTTAAAGATTGGTACCACATTTGCTGTCTTCCATGCCTCAGGCAATCTCCCTGTTTCGATAGATGTATTGAATATTGTTGTTAGGGGTACACATAGCGCCTCTGCTCCCTCTCTCAGGACCCATGGAGAGATGTTATCTGGCCCCATTGCCTTTGAGGTATCTAGCTCACTCAGAAGCCTCTTCACTTCTTCCTCGGTTGTGTGTACTGTGTCCAGCACATGGTGGTGTACCCCACCTCTCCGTCTTTCTGGAGCCCCTTCTGTCTCCTCTGTGAACACTTCTTTGAATCTCTTGTTGAGTTCCTCACATACTTCACTGTCATTTCTTGTTGTCTCTCCTCCTTCCTTCCTTAGCCTGATTACCTGGTCTTTGACGGTTGTTTTCTTCCTGATGTGGCTGTATAACAGCTTCGGGTCAGATTTGGCTTTTGCTGCTATGTCGTTTTCATATTGACGTTGGGCCTCCCTTCTTATCTGTGCATATTCGTTTCTGGCTCTACGACTGCTCTCCTTATTCTCCTGGGTCCTTTGCCTTCTATATTTCTTCCATTCCCTAGCACACTTGGTTTTTGCCTCCTTGCATCTTTGAGTGAACCATGGGCTCATCCTGGCTTTTTCATTATTCCTGTTACCCTTGGGTACAAACCTCTCCTCAGCCTCCTTGCACATTGTGACTACATATTCCATCATCTCATTAACTGGTTTCCCTGCCAGTTCTCTGTCCCACTGAACCTCATTCAGGAAGTTCCTCATTCCTGTGTAGTCCCCTTTCCTGTAGTTTGGTTTCATTCGTCCTGGCCTTCCTGCTTCCCCCTCCACTTGTAGCTCTACTGTGTATTCGAAGCTCAAAACCACATGATCGCTGGCCCCAAGGGGTCTTTCATATGTGATGTCCTCAATATCTGCACTACTCAAGGTGAATACTAAGTCCAGTCTTGCTGGTTCATCCTCTCCTCTCTCTCTTGTAGTGTCCCTTACGTGTTGGTACATGAAGTTTTCCAGTACCACCTCCATCATCTTAGCCCTCCATGTATCTTGGCCCCCATGTGGCTCCAAGTTCTCCCATTCGATCTCCTTGTGGTTAAAGTCGCCCATGATCAGGAGCTTTGCCCTACATGTATGAGCTCTTCTGGCCACTGCAGCCAGTGTGTCAACCATCGCTCTATTGCTCTCGTCATACTCTTGCCTTGGCCTCCTGCTGTTCTGTGGTGGGTTATACATCACTGCAATTATCACCTTGGGACCTCCAGAGTGAAGCGTTCCCGCTATGCAATCACTTTCTTCTCCGCTGTCTCCTCTCTCCAGCTCATCAAAATTCCATCGGTGTTTGATCAGCAATGCCACTCCTCCCCCCCCCCCCGGTTCCTTCTCTTTCCTCAGGATCTGGTATCCCGTTGGGAAGATGGCATCTGTTATCATACCTGTAAGTTTGGTTTCTGTGATTGCTATGATGTCTGGTGATGCCTCTTTGACTCTTTCGTGCCACTCCTCCCACTTGTTTGTTATTCCATCAGCGTTTGTGTACCATACCTTCAGTTTCCTTTCCAACACTGTGGTTTGGGGAGCCTGTGGGGGTGGGAGACCTGGTAGCATACTGTGGGATTCTATGGTTGGGGGTTGGGTGGAAGCTGTGGGTATGGATTGTATTGTGTGTTGGGATGGTGTGATAGGTTGTGGGGTTCTGAGGATAGTTGTGTGTGTGCTTGCTCTTGCTGCTCTGTTCTGCTCTGACTGACCTCTGCTGGTTCCATCCTTGTCTCCTTTCCTAGCTCCTTTCGCTTTTTTGTCCTCTCCCTCAGCTGCTGTCTCTCTTTTTGTGTTCTGTCTCTGTCTAGGAACACCTTCTTGTACTCTTCCGAGCTTCTCAACCGTGGTTTTTCTTGGAGGATCCTGTTCCGCACTGTTTCTGTCCTGAGAATCAGCTTGATCGGTCGGTTTCTCCCCTTCAAGTACCCCCCTATTCTCTGAAAATTTACAATCTCGTCCATGTCTTCTCCCCCTATTTCCGTGATGATTTTCTCAATCTCCTTTCTTTCTTCCTGCCGTCTTTCAGTGTGTGTCCTTTCCTCTCTCTCCCGAAGCCCATGGATAAACACTGATTTTGCCCTTTCCTCCTCCCATTGCCTCTCCCTCTGTGACTCTGGTTCCTGTCTGTATGTGGCCATTTTCTCCCTTGATTTTTCCAGTGGCTCTTGGTAGCATGGTTGTGCCTCAGCATTCGACTTATCTCCCTCTCCATCTGCACCCATCTGCTCTTCCCTTCCACTCCCTGGCCCTTCTTTGCAGGCTGATAGGACCTTAGCATATTTCATATCTCCTTCCTTCCTGTTCAGCCTCTCAGCTTCGTATGGTGTGTCTTCTCTGGTCACTACCCCTGAGACTTGCTTCAGCCTGTTTACCTCAAATTCTAGGACCTTTACCCTGGCTACTGCAGTTTCGACTTGTGCCTCCCAATTCTTCGTCTCCTTCTCCAACCTCTTTTCCCATTTCACAGAGAGCTCTTTCTCCATTTTTTCAGAAAGCTCTCCTAATTTTCTCTCCCATTCTTGTTCTATCCTTTTCCACTGCTCCTCCATCCATTCCTCCCTACCAGTATCATTGTCATCTGATCCCTGATTCCTGCGAGTCCCAACCATTTTTTTTTTTTTTTTTATTAAAAGAGAAAGTGAAAAAGAAAAAAGGGGGAGAGAGTGAGAGAGAGGGAGAAAGAGAGAGAAGGGGAGGGTAGAAGGAGGGGAAAAAAGGGAGAAAGTGAGAGAGAGAGGGGGGAGTGACAAGGGAAGAGAGGGAGAGAGAGAGAATAGGAAGAGAGAGAGAAAGAGAGGAAGAGAGAGAGGGAAAGAGAGAGGGGGAAAGGGAGGGAGAGGGAGAGAGAGGAAGAGAGAGGAAGAGAGAGAGTGAGAGAGAGAGAGAGGAAGAGGGAGAGGAAGAGAGGATGAGAGAGAGAGAGAGAGAGAGAGAGAGAGAGAGAGAGAGAGAGAGAGGGAGAGAGGGAGAGAGGGAGAGAGGGAGAGAGGGGGGGGGGGGGTAAGGGTTAGAGTATCACTTCACAGGAAGGTGTGAAATCATGTATATGTGTGTGTGTGGGGGGGTGTGTGTGTGGAAGGGTTAGAGGATCACTTCACAGGAAGGTGTGAAATCCTGTATATGTGGTGTGTGTGTGTGTGTGTGTGTGTGTGTGTGTGTGTGTGTGTGTGTGTGTGTGTGTATGTGTGTGTGTGTGTGTGTGTTTATGTGTGTGTGTGTGTGTGTGTGTGTGTGTGTGTGTGTGTGTGTGTGTGTGTGTGTGTGTGTGTGGTGTGTGGGGTGTGTGTGTGTGTGTGTGTGTGCTCGTGTGTATGTGTGCCCCCACTTCTAAGTATTCATACTGCTAATAAATATCAGTAGTAATACCCGTATTTCTAAAACTACCAACAGTGATTCTAGCACTTATCACTTCTACTTATAAAACACAGAAAGTAATTAGGTTGTAAAATTTAGCTTGTCTGAGCTTCTAGGAGTGTCTGACGTCACCCTCACTAGGCTTCCCCTCGCTAGGCTGCTCCTCGCTAGTCAACACTATCTTCACCTTATCTATGCTATTTCTGCTCTAATTCTGGTAATAGCTTGCAGGAGTGAGTGACCAGTATCTAACAGTGACGCAAGGCAGGATTCAGAACCCCCAAAACAACCCCAACAGGTGAGTGATACTTAAGCTGGCAGTGATGCGATGACAAGTTGCCAGATGCTGATGACGTAGCCTTCTATCACTATTTTGAAAATTCTTCACCTGTGATCTTTATAACCGTATATGCTCATGCATCCCGCGTCCCTCAATGTCACTTATGATAGAAT
>NC_091336.1:7999388-8176888 GCF_038502225.1 Cherax quadricarinatus
TGACTGTTGTCTTCCTCCTGATGTGGCTATACAATAGCTTCGGGTCAGTCTTGATTCTTGATGCTATGTCATTTTCGTACTGTCGCTGGGCCTCCCTCCTTACCTGTGCGTACTTATTCCTGGCTCTGCGACTGATCTCCCTATTTTCGTGTGTTCTCTGCCTTCTGTACTTTTTCCATTCTCTATTGCACTTTGTTTTTGCCTCCTTACACCGTCGGGTAAACCAGGGGCTCGTTCTGGTCTTCCCGTTGTTACTGTTGCCCTTGGGAATAAACCTTTCCACTGCCTCCTTGCATTTTGTTGCTACATATTCCATCATTTCATTTACTGGCTTTCCTGCCAGTTCTCTGTCTCACTGGACCTCCCGCAGGAAGTTCTTCAACCCTATGTAGTCCCCTCTTTTATAGTCAGGCTTTTCCCATTCAACTCCTGTTATTCTCTCCACTTGCAGCTCTACTATGTATTCAAAGCACAGAACCACATGGTCACTTGCTCCTAGGGGACTCTCATACTTGATGTCCTCAATGTCTGAGCTGCCCAAGGTGAACACAAGGTCCAATCTTGCTGGTTCATCCTCCCCTCTCACTCTGGTAGTGTCCTTAACATGTTGGTGCATGAGGTTTTCCAGCACCACGTCCAACATCCTGGCTCTCCATGTTTCGGGACCCCCATGTGGCTCCAGGTTTTCCCAGTCAATCTCCCTGTGGTTGAAATCCCCCATAACCAGCAACTTTGCTCTGCTGGAGTGAGCTCTTCTTGCCACCTCAGCAAGTGTGTCCACCATTGCTCTGTTGCTCTCTTCATATTCCTCTCTTGGCCTCCTGCAGTTCTGTGGTGGATTATACATCACTGCAATGACCACTTTGTGTTCCCCAGACTGAAGTGTACCTGCTATGTAGTCTCTTTCTCCCGTCTCATCTATGCCTTCCATTTTCTCGAATTTCCATCTGTTTTTTACGAGCAGAGCAACCCCACCTCCCCCCGTGCCCCTTCTATCTTTCCTCATGATCTGGTATCGTGGTAGGAAGATTGCATCTGTTATTGTCTCCTTGAGTTTTGTTTCTGTAACTGCTATGATGTCTGGGGACTTCTCATTGATTCTTTCTTGCCATTCTTCATGTTTATTCGTTAATCCATCTGCATTTGTGTACCAAACCTTCAACTTCTGTTCTAATACTGTAACTGTGGTGCGGGGGGTGGAAACAGAGGGATCGGTGTGTGATGGTTGGTTTGGATTGTTCAGTTGCCTTGGGGGTGTCGTGACTGGAGTCCTTCTGCAGGTGTTTCTGGGGGGTGCGCTTGTCCTTCCATTTGATCCTGGGTTATTCTGCTCTCCTTTTTCATTTCCTCTCTTTCATTGTCTTCCTTTCGTCCTGTGTTCTGTCCCGATCGAGGTACACACTCCGGAACTCCTGCTTGCCTCTCAGCCGTGCTTTCTCCTGCAGGATCATGGTTCGGGTTGATTCTGCCTTGAAAATTACTTTGAGAGGCCGATTCCTTTTCTTTGTGAACCACCCAATTCTCCGAAAATTTGACACCTGGGTCATGTCCCCCTCGCCTATCACCTTCATGATATCTTCAATCGCTTTTTTCTCCTCCTGCTTTCTTTCATCATAAGTTTCCCCTTTAGCTTCGTCTAGCCCACAGACAAACACGGATCTCTCCCTTTCCACCTCCCACTGTGACTCCCATTGCATCCTCTGTGTTTTAGTTCCTTCCCATGGAGTGTTTCTTCCTTCAGTCCCTTCCCTAGTTATGGCCCCTATGCTTCTTGGTTTGTCCTTCCTGCTCACCTGTTCCTGGCCCCCACAGGTATCTGGTAAGGTCATTGCACATGTCCTAGTTCTTTCAGTGTCTTCCAACCTCTCATTCTGTCCTAGTGTGCTCCCTGTCTTTGTTTTGGCCCCATGTGGGTTTGACAGGACCTCTGCATACAGTTTAGTTTCCATGCTTCCTTCAGACCTGTTGTCTGTGTTTGATGTAGCCATTGCCGATGCTACTTCTGTAATATCTTTGTCTCTGTGCTGTTTCAGATGTCTCAGCTCCTCTTCTAATCTCTCTATCTTGATTTCTGCTGGTGTGGCCTGTTGCTTCCACCTTCTGCATTCTGCTGCTAACCTCTCTTCTATCTTCCTTTCCAGCTCATCTAGTCTCCTTCTCCAGTCTTCCTCCCTTTTTTTGAGCTCTACCTCCCATTCCTCCCTCCCAGATTCGTCCTTGGAGCCCCTTGTCCTCATCCTGGTTCTAGGTTCCCCGGTTGCTCCACAGAAAGGGGGACGGGTGGTTGGGAGGAGGGGAATAGATGGTGGGGAGGAGAGGGGATGAATGGTTGTGGGGGAGGGGGAGGATGGTTATTGGAGGGGTAGAGATAGTTGGGGGAGGGGGTTAGATGGTTTGAGGGAGAGAGGGGATGGATGGTTATGGGGGAGGGGGAGGATGGTTACTGGAGGGAGGGAGATAGTTGGGGGGGTTAGACGGTTTGGGGAGGGGTTAGGTGGTTTGGGGGAGGGGTAGGTGGCTAAGGTGAGGTGGTTAGGGGAGGGGAGGTATGTGTTTGTGTCAAGTGTTTGTGTCAAGTGGTGGAGGGTGTGTGGGGGTGTGTGTGTGTGGGTGTGTGTGTATGTGCGTGTGTGTGTGTGTACTCACCTAGTTGTACTCACCTAGTTGAGGTTGCGGGGGTCGAGACCGAGCTCCTGGCCCCGCCTCTTCACTGATCGCTACTAGGTCACTCTCCCTGAGCCGTGAGCTTTATCATACCTCTGCTTAAAGCTACGTATGGATCCTGCCTCCACTACATCGCTTCCCAAACTATTCCACTTACTGACTCCTCTGTGGCTGAAGAAATACTTCCTAACATCCCTGTGATTCATCTGTGTCTTCAGCTTCCAACTGTGTCCCCTTGTTACTGTGTCCAATCTCTGGAACATCCTGTCTTTGTCCACCTTGTCAATTCCTCTCAGTATTTTGTATGTCGTTATCATGTCCCCCCTATCTCTCCTGTCCTCCAGTGTCGTCAGGTTGATTTCCCTTAACCTCTCCTCGTAGGACATACCTCTTAGCTCTGGGACTAGTCTTGTTGCAAACCTTTGCACTTTCTCTAGTTTCTTTACGTGCTTGGCTAGGTGTGGGTTCCAAACTGGTGCCGCATACTCCAATATGGGCCTAACGTATACGGTGTACAGGGTCCTGAACGATTCCTTATTATGATGTCGGAATGCTGTTCTGAGGTTTGCTAGGCGCCCATATGCTGCAGCAGTTATTTGGTTGATGTGCGCTTCAGGAGATGTGCCTGGTGTTATACTCACCCCAAGATCTTTTTCCTTGAGTGAGGTTTGTAGTCTCTGACCCCCTAGACTGTACTCCGTCTGCGGCCTTCTTTGCCCTTCCCCAATCTTCATGACTTTGCACTTGGGGGGATTGAACTCCAGGAGCCAATTGCTGGACCAGGTCTGCAGCCTGTCCAGATCCCTTTGTAGTTCTGCCTGGTCTTCGATCGAGTGTATTCTTCTCATCAACTTCACGTCATCTGCAAACAGGGACACCTCAGAGTCTATTCCTTCCGTCATGTCGTTCACAAATACCAGAAACAGCACTGGTCCTAGGACTGACCCCTGCGGGACCCCGCTGGTCACAGGTGCCCACTCTGACACCTCGCCACGTACCATGACTCGCTGCTGTCTTCCTGACAAGTATTCCCTGATCCATTGTAGTGCCTTCCCTGTTATCCCTGCTTGGTCCTCCAGTTTTTGCACCAATCTCTTGTGTGGAACTGTGTCAAACGCCTTCTTGCAGTCCAAGAAAATGCAATCCACCCACCCCTCTCTCTCTTGTCTTACTGCTGTCACCATGTCATAGAACTCCAGTAGGTTTGTGACACAGGATTTCCCGTCCCTGAAACCATGCTGGCTGCTGTTGATGAGATCATTCCTTTCTAGGTGTTCCACCACTCTTCTCCTGATAATCTTCTCCATGATTTTGCATACTATACATGTCAGTGACACTGGTCTGTAGTTTAATGCTTCATGTCTGTCTCCTTTTTTAAAGATTGGGACTACATTTGCTGTCTTCCATGTGTGAATGTGTGTGGTGTGTGTGTGGTGTGTGTGTGGTGTGTGTGTGTGTGGTGTGTGTGTGGTGTGTGTGTGGTGTGTGTGTGTGTGTGTGGTGTGTGTGTTCTGTGTGTGTGTGTGTGTGTGTGTGTGTTGTGTGTGGTGTGTGTGTGGTGTGTGATGTGTGTGTGTGGTGTGTGTGTGGTGTGTGTGTGTGGTGTGTGTGTGTATGGGGTGTGTATGTGGTGTGTGTGTGTGTGTGTGGTGTGTGTGTGTGTGTGTGTGGTTGTGTGGTTGTGTGGTGTGTGTGTGGTGTGTGTGTGTGGTGTGTGTGTGTGTGTGTGTATGTGTTTATGTATGTGTGTGTGTGTGTGTGTGTGTGTGTGTGTGTGTGTATGTGTGTGTGTAGGTGTGTGTGTACGTGTGTGTGTGTGTGTGTGTGTGTGTGTGTGTGTGTGTGTGTGTGTGTGTGTGTGTGTGTGTGTGTGTGTGTGTGTGTGTGTGAGTGTGAGTGTGTGAGTGTCTACCCTTGTGTGTGTGTGCTTGTGTGTGAGGGAGGGAGGGTTAGGGGGGGGTGGTGTGGTTGAAAGATCGGTCATGTAGGCAAAAATTTAGTCTCATTTATCTTTCCCAATTATGCTACTTTCTCCACTAGTTGAGGTTGCGGGGGTCGAGTCCGAGCTCCTAGCCTCGCCTCTTCACTGATCGCTACTAGGTCACTCTCCCTGAGCCGTGAGCTTTATCATACCTCTGCTTAAAGCTATGTATGGATCCTGCCTCCACTACATCGCTTTCCAAACTATTCCACTTCCTGACTACTCTGTGGCTGAAGAAATACTTCCTAACATCCCTTTGATTCATCTGTGTCTTCAGCTTCCAACTGTGTCCCATTGTTGCTGTGTCCCATCTCTGGAACATCCTGTCTTTGTCCACCTTGTCAATTCCTCTCAGTATTTTGTATGTCGTTATCATGTCCCTTCTATCTCTTCTGTCCTCCAGTGTCGTCAGGTCGATTTCCCTTAACCTCTCCTCGTAGGACATACCTCTTAGCTCTGGGACTAATCTTGTTGCAAACCTTTGCACTTTGTCTCGTTTCTTTACGTGCTTGGCTAGGTGTGGGCTTCAAACTGGTGCCGCATACTCCAATATGGGCCTAACGTACACGGTGTACAGGGTCCTGAATGATTCCTTATTAAGATGTCGGAATGCTGTTCTGAGGTTTGCTAGGCGCCCATATGCTGCAGCAGTTATTTGGTTGATTTGCGCTTCAGGAGATGTGCCTGGTGTTATACTCACCCCAAAATCTTTTTCCTTGAGTGGGGTTTGTAGTCTCTGGCCCCCCTAGACTGTACTCCGTCTGCGGTCTTCTTTGCCCTTCCCCAATCTTCATGACGTTGTACTGGTTGGGTTGAACTCCAGGAGCCAATTGCTGAACCAGGTCTGCAGCCTGTCCAGATCTCTTTGTAGTTCTGCCTGGTCTTCGATCGAATGAATTCTTCTCATCAACTTCACGTCATCTGCAAACAGGGACACTTCGGAGTCGATTCCTTCCATCATGTCGTTCACAAATACCAGAACAGCACTGGTCCTAGGACTGTCCCCTGTGGGACCCCGCTGGTCACATTTGCCCACTCTGGCACCTCGCCACGTACCATGACTCACTGCTGTATTCCTGACAAGTATTCCCTGATCGATTGTAGTGCCTTCCCTGTTATCCCTGCTTGGTCCTCCAGTTTTTGCACCAATCTCTTGTGTGGAACTGTGTCAAACACTTTCTTACAGTCCAAGAAAATGGAATCTACCCACCCCTCTCTCTCTTGTCTTACTGCTGTCACCCTGTCATAGAACTCCAGTAGTTTTGTGACACAGGATTTCCCGCCCCTGAAACCATGTTGGTTGCTGTTGATGAGATCATTCCTTTCTAGGTGTTTCACCACTCGTCTCCTGATAATCTTCTCCATGACTTTGCATACTATACATGTCAGTGACACTGGTCTGTAGTTTAGTGCTTCATGTCTGTCCCCTTTTTTTAAAAATTGGGACTACATTTGCTGTCTTCCATGCCCCAGGCAATCTCCCTGTTTCGATAGATGTATTGAAAATTGTTGTTGGGGGTACACATAGTGCCTCTGCTCCCTCTCCCAAGACCCATGGAGAGATGTTATCCAGCTCCATTGCTTTTGTGATATTTAGCTCACTCAGAAGCCTCTTCACCTCTTCCTCGGTTGTGTGCACTGTGTCCAGCACTTGGTGGTGTATCCCACCTCTCTGTATTTCTGGATCCATTTCTGTCTCCTTTGTGAACACTTCTTTGAATCTCATGTTGAGTTCCTCACATACTTCACGGTCGTTTCTTGTTGTCTCTCCTCCTTCCTTCCTTAGCCTGATTACCTGGTCCTTGACTGTTGTTTTCCTCCTGATGTATAACAGCTTCGGGTCAGATTTGGTTGTCGCTGCTATGTCGTTTTCATTTTGCCGTTGGGCCTCCCTTCTTACCTGTGCATATTCATTTCTGGCTCTACGACTGCTTTCCTTATTCTCCTGGGCCCTTTGCCTTCTATACTTCTTCCATTCTCTAGCACACTTGGTTTTTGCCTCCCTGCACCTTTGGGTGAATCATGGGCTCATCCTGGTTTTTCATTATTCCTGTTACCCTTGGGTACAAACCTCTCCTCAGCCTCCTTGGATATTGTTGTTACATACTCCATCATCTCATTTACTGGCTTCCCTGCCAGTTTTCTGTCCCACTGAACCCCGTTCAGGAAATTCCTCATTCCCGTGTATTATTATTATTATTATAATCAAGTGGGAAGCACTAAACCCGGAGGATTATACAGCGCCTGGGGGGGGGAATGTGGAAGGCATTCAGGCTTAATTCGTGGAACTGGAGGACAGATCCAGTTCCCTAAATCAAGAGCCCCTCACCAACATCAAGGAACCTTCGTTGAGAGGCCATTCCCGTGTAGTCCCCTTTCTTGTAGTTTGGCTTCATTCGTCCTGGCCTTCCTGCTTCCCCCTCCACTTGTAGCTCTACTGTGTATTCGAAGCTTAAAACCACATGATCGCTGGCCCCAAGGGGTCTTATGTACGTGATGTCCTCAGTATCTGCACTACTCAAGGTGAATACTAAGTCCAGTCTTGCTGGTTCATCCTCTCCTTTCTCTCTTGTAGTGTCCCTTATGAGTTGGTACATGAAGTTTTCCAGTACCACCTCCATCATCTTAGCCCTCCATGTATCTTGGCCCCCATGTGGCTCCAAGTTCTCCCAATCAATCTCCTTGTGGTTAAAGTCATCCATGATCAGGAGCTTTGCCCTGCATGCATGAGCTCTTCTGGCCTCTGCAGCCAGTGTGTCAGCCATCGCTCTATTGCTCTGTTGTGTGTGTGTGTGTGTGTGTGTGTGTGTACTCACCTAATTGTACCACCTAATTGTGGTTGCAGGGGTCGAGACTCAGCTCCTGGTCCCGCCTCTTCACTGATCGCTACTAGGTCCTCTCCCTCTCTGCTTCTTGAGCTTTGTCATACCTCTTCTTATAACTATGTATGGTTCCTGCCTCCACTACTTCACTTGCTAGGCTATTCCACTTCCTGACGACTGTATGACTGAAGAAATACTTCCTAACGTCCCTGTGACTCGTCTGAGTCTTCAGCTTCCAGTTGTGACCCCTTGTTTCTGTGTCCCCTCTCTGGAACATCCTATCTCTGTCCACCTTGTCTATTCCCCGCAGTATCTTGTATGTCGTTATCATGTCTCCCCTGACCCTTCTGTCCTCCAGTGTCGTCAGTCCGATTTCCCTCAACCTTTCCTCGTACGACATTCCCCTGAGCTCTGGGGCTAGCCTTGTTGCAAACCTTTGTACTTTCTCTAACTTCTTGACGTGCTTGACCAGGTGTGGGTTCCAGACTGGTGCTGCATACTCCAGTATGGGCCTAACATACACTGTGTACAGTGTCTTGAACGATTCCTTATTAAGGTGTGTGCGTGTGTGTGTGTGTGTGTGTATGTGTGTGTGTGTGTGTGTGTGTGTGTGTGTGTGTGTGTGTGTGTGTGTGTGTGTGTGTGTGTGTGTGTGTGTGTGTGTGTGTGTGTGTGTGTATTTGTGTGTGTGTGTGTACTCATCTATTTGTACTCAGCTATTTGTGGTTGCAGGGGTCGAGTCATAGCTCCTGGCCCCGCTGTAGACAGCCTGTACTGACCCCGCCAGAACCATATACCAACTGGTGATACCGGAGTCCATGATACCAGCTACTCTTAGGTTGATCCACGATGTCCCAGGTGTAGCGCACCCCGGGAAGGACCGCAGTATCAAACAGGCACGAATGAAATATTTCTGGCCTAAGATGGCAGCGGACATTGCCAAGCATGTACACCAGTGTGTTGTTTGCCTACAGCACAAGGGTACCATTACAGGTCCTAACCCCATTCTAAAGTATCCCATTACAGAGGAGCCCTGGGAGAGAACTTCTGTCGACCTGTTGACGAACTTCTCGACCTCGGAGAAGGGAAATAAGCACCTGCTTGTAATGGTAGATAACTTGACGCGGTACAGTGAATTAGTACCCATTCCTGATAAAACCGCCGAAACGGTCGCTAGTGCTTTCCGTGAGCATGTTGTTCTTCGTCATACTTGCCCACGTGTTCTTCTGTCAGACAATGGGTCTGAGTTTATAAATGGCATAATGCAGGATCTTTGCTCCAGATTTAACATTCACCAAGCGCCAGTAGCTCCACGCCACCCTGCGAGTAATGGTCTTGCTGAACGTACAAATTGCAAAGTCCTGGAGGTGCTCAGGGTAACCGTTAACCCAAGTTGTACTACATGGGATGAGGCTATCCCAGATGTTCAGTGTACATTAAATTCCTCCCTCAACAGCTCGATCGGTGAGACACCTCATTTTGCTTTGTATGGCTATGACAAGCGCTTACCATATGAAATTCTGTTTGCTCCACCTAGACCTACTTATGATACTGATAACCCCAGTGTAGTAAAGATGCGGACAACGCAGCTTGTCTTCCAGCGGGTACGAGAGAACCTTATGAAAGCTACTGATAGGTTCACGTCTGAGCGCAATGCCCGCGCCAAGGAAAGCAAAGTGGAACCAGGTTGCAAAGTTATGTTGCTCAACCCAGCGCAGACCCCAGGTATGCACAAACTTGTCCCAAAATTCGTGGGTCTTTACCGTGTCCTCCGACAGCTCCGTGGCAATAAGTTAGAGGTGAGGGAGATTGTTACGGGAACTATCAAGGAAGCCCACCTTGATCACATGAAGTATGTGGACCATGTGCAGAGCTGAAGTCGTGTGCGTTGCAACGCCACAATCAGACCATTGCTAGGGACAACCTGTCTACCCCTTCTCCCACTACTACTGTTACTGAAGACGGCCCAGTAAGGCTCCATACTTATGGCCTGCGACCCAGAACAACAGTACATTTCTGTGACATTGACGTACCTACTGACTTGTCTGACTCCTACGCTAGTTATGCTAATTGTTTGCTTGCAGAAATGGGTATAAATGTGCACACATTGTATAGCTAGTTGATAATGGAGTCAGGGTGGACATCATGTAATTATGTAAATACCTTTAGAAGGGTACCCAGAGTGTAATGAATTCCATGGATATAGTATTATTGTAGGTATGTGCACCCAGTGTTTTTATAAAAAACAAAAGCCTGTATTACAGTCAGGGCAGTGCTGCCCTCTGAGTCACATGTCACACCTTAGGAAATGCTACTGTCAGTCATTGTTTGCAGATGTGAGGGAGCAACAACGTTCGTAGACGAGTGGTCAACTGATGTTCAGCCCTGCGGACAACCTGTATATAGAAGATTTTAGTTCCAGTGCTGATGTCTCCGGACTCTCTCCTTAATGAAACAGCGTGGGCAAACCAGTTTTCTCTTTCCCTGGATGGGAGACTTTTTTTTTTTCCTGTTGCATTTTTATATCCATTTTTGATTTACAAGTGAGCGAAAGCCAGTCCCTCTCTGGGGTAGCTAGTGTAAGTAATTCCTTTATACCTACGGGCCCACCAGTATTGTCGCGTCGTCCCGAGGGGCATGGCCGAGCAAATGTAGACAGCCTGTACTGTCAGAACACACAGCCTAGCCGTCTGTTCTGACTAGTTCATATTTCGCGGCATTTAAGTGCTGCCCTCTGTAGGCTCACCCAGGTCAGTGGGAGGCTGAGCCCATTCGGTCTCACTCCTAGGCCAACCGACTTGATAGACACAAGTGCTCCCCCTCCACAGACTGGCCGTGTCATTGCTAACTACGCTACCTTCATCGGCACTAAACCGCTGTTCAGCAGCAAGAACAGTAATAACACCGCCTCTTCACTGATTGCTACTAGGTCCTCTCTCTCCCTGCTCCATGAGCTTTATCATACCTCGTCTTAAAACTATGTATGGTTCCCGCCTCCACTACTTCACTTTCTAGGCTATTCCATGGCTTGACTACTCTATGACTGAAGAAATACTTCCTAACATCCTTTTGATTCATCTGAGTCTTCAACTTCCAATTGTGACCTCTTGTGTCTGTGTCCCATCTCTGGAACATCCCGTCTTTGTCCATCTCGTCTATTCCTCGCAGTATTTTATATGTCGTTATCATGTCTCCCCTGACCCTCCTGGCCTCCAATGTCGTCAGGCCGATTTCCCTCAACCTTTCTTCGTAGGACAATCCCCGTAGCTCTGGGACTAGTCTTGTTGCAAACCTTTGCACTTTCTCTAATTTCTTGATGTGCTTGACTAGGTGTGGATTCCAAACTAGTGCTGCATACTCCAGTATGGGCCTGACGTAAATGGTATACAGAGTCTTGAACGAATCCTAACTGAGGTATCGGAATGCTATCGGTAGGTTTGCCAGGTGCCCGTATGCTGCAGCAGTTATCTGATTGATGTGCGCCTCAGGAGATATGCTCGGTGTTATACTCACCCCCAGATCTTTTTCCTCGAGTGAGGTTTGCAGACTTTGGCCATCTAAACTATATTGTGTCTGCGGTCTTCTTTGCCCTTCCCCAATCTTCATGACTTTGCATTTGGCAGGGTTAAACTCAAGGAGCCAGTTGCTGGACCAGGCTTGTAGTGTGTGTGTGTGTGTGTGTGTGTGTGTGTGTGTGTGTGTGTGTGTGTGTGTGTGTGTGTGTCAGTGTGTATTCACCTAATTGTACTCATCTAATTGTGGTTGCAGGGGTCGAGACTCAGCTCCTGGCCAAGGGGTCTCTCATATGTGATGTCCTCAATATCTGCACTACTCAAGGAGAATACTAGGTCCAGTCTTGCTGGTTCATCCTCTCCTCTGTCTCTCTGGTAGTGTTCCTTATGTGTTGGTACATGAGGTTTTCCAGTACCACCTCCATCATCTTAGCCCTCCACGTTTCTTGGCCCCCATGTGGCTCCAAGTTCTTCCAATCGATTTCCTTGTGGTTGAAGTCACCCATGATCAGTAGCTTTGCCGTGCTCGCATGAACCCTTCTTGGCACTTCATTGGGTCAATCATCACTCTATTACTCTCCTCATACTTTTGCTTTGGCCTCCTGCTGTTCTGTGGTGGGTTATACATCACTGCAATTACCACCTTGGGAGCTCCAGTCCAAATCTTTCCTACTATGTAATCCCATGCTTCTCCACTGTCTCTTCTCTCCGGCTCATCAAAATCCCATTGGTTTTTGACCAGCAGTTCCACTCCTCCACCCCGTCTATCTTTCCTCAGTATCTGATATCCTGTTGGAAAGATGCCATCTGTTATGTTATCATTCCTGTGAGCTTGGTTTCTGTGAGAGCTATGATGTCTGGTGATGCCTCTTTGATTCTTTCGAGCCACTCTTCCCACTTATTTGTTATTCCATCAGTGTTGGTGTACCATACGTTCAGTTTCCTCTCCAACACTGTGTTTTTGGGGGTCTGTGAGGGTGGGGGACCTGGCAGTGTACTGTGGGATTCTTTAACTGAGTGGTTGGGAGCTGTGAGTGTGGATTGTGGTTTGTGTTGGGGTAGCATGATTGGTTGTAGGGTTCTGGGGATGGTTCTGTGTGTGCTTGCTCTTGTTGCTTTTAGGTATCTTTATTTCGAAACGTTTCGCCTACACAGTAGGCTTCTTCAGTCGAGTACAGAAAAGTTGATAGAAGCAGAAGATACTTGAAGACGATGTAATCAGTCCATCACCCTTAAAGCTTTGAGGTGGTCAGTCCCTCAGTCTGGAGAAGAGCATTGTTGCTTTGCCCTACTCCGATTGTCCTCTGCTGATTCTGTCCCTCTGCTGATTCTTGTCTCTCCTCCTAGCTTCTTTCACTTTTGTGTCCTCTGCCTCAGCTGCTGTTGTACTGTTTGTGTTCTGTCTCGGTCCAGGCTCTCTCTTGTATTCTGCCGAGTCCTTCACCATGGTTTCTCTTGGAGGATCCTGTTCCACACTGTTTCTGTCCTGAAAATCAGCTTGATCGGTCATTTTCTCCCCTTCAAATACCCACCTATTCTCTGAAAATTTACTATCTCGGGCCTATTTCTTCGCCTATTTCTGTGATGATGTTCTAAATTTCCTTTCTGCCTGCCGCTTTTCAGTGTGTGTCTTTCCCTTGCTCTCCTGAAGCCCATGAATAGAAACTGACTTCACCCTCTCCTCCTCCCATTGCGTTTCCCTCTGTGACTGTGGTTCCTGTCTATACTTGGCCATTTTCTCCTTTTTTTCCTGTAACTCTTGGTGGCATGTTTGTGCCACTGCATTTGACCTATCCCCCTCTCCACCTGCACCCAGCTGCTCTCCTCCCTCACTCCTTGGCACTGCTTGGTAGGCTGATGTGGCCTTAGTGTAAGCTATACCTCCTTCCTTCCCGTTGGACCTCCCAGCTTCATATTCTGTGTCGTCTCTGGTCAATACACCTGTAACTCGCTTCAGCCTGCTTACCTCATCTTCTAGGACCCTTATCCTGGCTACTACAGTTTCGACTTGAGGGTCCCATTTCTTTTCTCCTCCAACCTCTTTTTCAATTTCACAGAAAACTCTGCCTCCATTTTTGTTGAAAGGTGTCCTAATTTTCTCTCCCACTTTTGTTTCATCCTTTTGCACTGCTCTTCCATCCACTCCTCCCTACCAGAACCATTCTCCCTCGATCCCTGGGTCCTTCGAGTCCCCCTCTGACCCACCATTTTTTGGGGGGGGAGAAGGGAGAGGTAGAGGAGAAAGAGAGGGAGAGAGAGAGAGAGAGAGATGTGTGTGTGTTTGTGTGTGTATATATATATATATATATATATATATATATATATATATATATATATATATATATATATATATATATATATATATATATATATATATATATATATATATATATATATATATATATATATATATATATATATATATATATGTCGTGCCGAATATGTAAAACTGGTCAGTTAGCAAGAACTCATTTAAAATTAAGTCCTTTCTAAAATTTTCTCTTATACGTTTAAAGATATATTTTTTCATTAATGATAATGTAAAAAAATATAATTTTGCACCAAAAGAATCTTAGAAAACTTGCCTAACCTTATTATAACAAGAACAATTTATTTTAGCCTAACCCAACTAAATATATTTTAGATTTGTTTACAATAATTTAATAGTAAACAAACACAGTGAAATATATTTTTTTCGTTAGGTTCAGAATGATTTTGGCGATATTATTGCATACACAAATTTTCACTTGTCCTATATGGCAAGATGAACGTTGCTATTTAAGGCAGGATCGCAAGTTCTGCCTATTCGGCACGACATATATATATATATATATATATATATATATATATATATATATATATATATATATATATATATATATATATATATATATATATATATATATACTAAGTTGTGTTAATGGGGGTCGAGACTAGCTCCTGGCCCCTCTTCTTGCATGCCTGTTTGTGTCCATGGCGGTGTGGGTGATGGTCACAGGTGGTGGTATGACTGCCATAACACTGTAGTGTTACCACACTCACCTATCATCGTCAACCTCAGCAACTGGCTACAATTCGTCACACTTTAAATACAGTTCAGAACAGAGGCAGCCAGCTCACTCAGTGCCACTTTAGCCAGTACAGAGGCAGCCAGCTCACTCAGTGCCACCTCAGCCAGTACAGAGGCAGCAAGCTCACTCAGTGCCACCTCAGCCAGTACAGAGGCAGCCAGCTCACTCAGTGCCACTTTAGCCAGTACAGAGGCAACCAGCTTACTCAGTGCCACCTCAGCCAGTACAGAGGCAGCCAGCTCACTCAGTGCCACTTTAGCCAGTACAGAGGCAGCCAGCTCACTCAGTGCCACCTCAGCCAGTACAGAGGCAGCCAGCTCACTCAGTGCCACCTCAGCCAGTACAGAGGCAGCCAGCTCACTCAGTGCCACCTCAGCCAGTACAGAGGCAGCCAGCTCACTCAGTGCCACCTCAGCCAGTACAGAGGCAGCCAGCTCACTCAGTGCCACCTCAGCCAGTACAGAGGCAGCCAGCTCACTCAGTGCCACCTCAGCCAGTACAGAGGCAGCCAGCTCACTCAGTGCCACCTCAGCCAGTACATAGGCAGCCAGTTCACTCAGTGTCACCTCAGCCAGTACAGAGGCAGCCAGTTCACTCTGTGCCACCTCAGCCAGTACAGAGGCAGCCAGCTCACTCAGTGCCACCTCAGCCAGTACAGAGGCAGCCAGCTCACTCAGTGCCACCTCAGCCAGTACAGAGGCAGCCAGCTCACTCAGTGCCACCTCAGCCAGTACAGAGGCAGCCAGCTCACTCAGTGCCACCTCAGCCAGTACAGAGGCAGCCAGCTCACTCAGTGCCACTTTAGCCAGTACAGAGGCAGCCAGCTCACTCAGTGCCACTTTAGCCAGTACAGAGGCAGCCAGCTCACTCAGTGCCACCTCAGCCAGTACAGAGGCAGCCAGCTCACTCAGTGCCACCTCAGCCAGTACAGAGGCAGCCAGCTCACTCAGTGCCACCTCAGCCAGTACAGAGGCAGCCAGCTCACTCAGTGCCACCTCAGCCAGTACAGAGGCAGCCAGCTCACTCAGTGCCACTTTAGCCAGTACAGAGGCAGCCAGCTCACTCAGTGCCACCTCAGCCAGTACAGAGGCAGCCAGCTCACTCAGTGCCACCTCAGCCAGTACAGAGGCAGCCAGCTCACTCAGTGCCACCTCAGCCAGTACAGAGGCAGCCAGCTCACTCAGTGCCACCTCAGCCAGTACAGAGGCAGCCAGCTCACTCAGTGCCACCTCAGCCAGTACAGAGGCAGCCAGCTCACTCAGTGCCACCTCAGCCAGTACAGAGGCAGCCAGCTCACTCAGTGCCACCTCAGCCAGTACAGAGGCAGCCAGTTCACTCAGTGTCACCTCAGCCAGTACAGAGGCAGCCAGTTCACTCAGTGCCACCTCAGCCAGTACAGAGGCAGCCAGCTCACTCAGTGCCACCTCAGCCAGTACAGAGGCAGCCAGCTCACTCAGTGCCACCTCAGCCAGTACAGAGGCAGCCAGCTCACTCAGTGCCACCTCAGCCAGTACAGAGGCAGCCAGCTCACTCAGTGCCACCTCAGCCAGTACAGAGGCAGCCAGCTCACTCAGTGCCACCTCAGCCAGTACAGAGGCAGCCAGTTCACTCAGTGCCACCTCAGCCAGTACAGAGGCAGCCAGCTCACTCAGTGCCACCTCAGCCAGCTCACTTAGTGCCACCTCAGCCAGCTCACTTAGTGCCGCCTCAGCCAGCTCACTTAGTGCCGCCTCAGCCAGCTCACTTAGTGATGCCTCAGCCAGCTCACTTAGTGCCGCCTCAGCCAGCTCACTTAGTGCCACCTCAGCCAGCTCACTTAGTGCCGCCTCAGCCAGCTCACTTAGTGCCACCTCAGCCAGCTCACTTAGTGCCACCTCAGCCAGCTCACTTAGTGCCGCCTCAGCCAGCTCACTTAGTGCCGCCTCAGCCAGCTCACTTAGTGCCACCTCAGCCAGCTCACTTAGTGCCGCCTCAGCCAGCTCACTTAGTGCCGCCTCAGCCAGCTCACTTAGTGCCGCCTCAGCCAGCTCACTTAGTGCCACCTCAGCCAGCTCACTTAGTGCCGCCTCAGCCAGCTCACTTAGTGCCACCTCAGCCAGCTCACTCAGTGCCACCTCAGCCAGCTCACTCAGTGCCACCTCAGCCAGCTCACTCAGTGCCACCTCAGCCAGCTCACTCAGTGCCACCTCAGCCAGCTCACTCAGTGCCACCTCAGCCAGCTCACTTAGTGCCACCTCAGCCAGCTCACTTAGTGCCACCTCAGCCAGCTCACTTAGTGCCGCCTCAGCCAGCTCACTTAGTGCCACCTCAGCCAGCTCACTTAGTGCCGCCTCAGACAGCTCACTTAGTGCCACCTCAGCCAGCTCACTTAGTGCCGCCTCAGCCAGCTCACTTAGTGCCACCTTAGCCAGCTCACTTAGTGCCGCCTAAGCCAGCTCACTTAGTGCCACCTCAGCCAGCTCACTTAGTGCCGCCTCAGCCAGCTCACTTAGTGCCACCTCAGCCAGCTCACTTAGTGCCGCCTCAGCCAGCTCACTTAGTGCCACCTCAGCCAGCTCACTTAGTGCCGCCTCAGCCAGCTCACTTAGTGCCACCTCAGCCAGCTCACTTAGTACCACCTCAGCCAGCTCACTTAGTACCACCTCAGCCAGCTCACTTAGTGCCACCTCGGCCAGCTCACTCAGTGCCACCTCAGCCAGCTCACTTAGTGCTACCTCAGCCAGCTCACTTAGTACCACCTCAGCCAGCTCACTTAGTACCACCTCAGCCAGCTCACTTAGTGCCACCTCAGCCAGCTCACTCAGTGCCACCTCAGCCAGCTCACTCAGTGCCACCTCAGCCAGCTCACTCAATGCCACCTCAGCCAGCTCACTTAGTGCCACCTCAGCCAGCTCACTCAGTGCCACCTCAGCCAGCTCACTCAGTGCCACCTCAGCCAGCTCACTTAGTGTTACCTCAGCCAGCTCACTTAGTGCCGCCTCAGCCACCTCACTTAGTGCCGCCTCAGCCAGCTCACTTAGTGCCACCTCAGCCAGCTCACTTAGTGCCGCCTCAGACAGCTCACTTAGTGCCACCTCAGCCAGCTCACTTAGTGCCGCCTCAGCCAGCTCACTTAGTGCCACCTCAGCCAGCTCACTTAGTGCCGCCTCAGCCAGCTCACTTAGTGCCACCTCAGCCAGCTCACTTAGTGCCGCCTCAGCCAGCTCACTCAGTGCCGCCTCAGCCAGCTCACTTAGTACCACCTCAGCCAGCTCACTTAGTACCACCTCAGCCAGCTCACTTAGTGCCACCTCAGCCAGCTCACTCAGTGCCACCTCAGCCAGCTCACTTAGTGCCACCTCAGCCAGCTCACTTAGTACCACCTCAGCCAGCTCACTTAGTACCACCTCAGCCAGCTCACTTAGTGCCACCTCAGCCAGCTCACTCAGTGCCACCTCAGCCAGCTCACTTAGTGCCACCTCAGCCAGCTCACTCAGTGCCGCCTCAGCCAGCTCACTCAGTGCCACCTCAGCCAGCTCACTTAGTGCCACCTCAGCCAGCTCACTCAGTGCCGCCTCAGCCAGCTCACTCAGTGCCGCCTCAGCCAGCTCACTCAGTGCCGCCTCAGCCAGCTCACTCAGTGCCGCCTCAGCCAGCTCAGTTAGTGCCGTCTCAGCCAGCTCACTCAGTGCCGCCTCAGCCAGCTCACTCAGTGCCGCCTCAGCCAGCTCAGTTAGTGCCGTCTCAGCCTGGCGACCCAATACATTACACTACCTAAAAATATTTGTTAAATATCGTATCAGCTGAAGAAACACACCATGGAACGTTGCCTTTATGACGCTATATAACTGCTTATAATCATAACCATAATTTTTAAAGAGGTAAGCTAGCGGAAGGCCTCGATCAGATAACCAAAAGCTGCAGCTGCCAGTCATCATATGACTAAGACCCGCGTCAGGAAACATTTGTCCTGTTTCCTGACAAATCTTACCTAACCTAACCTAAAGTATTCTTGCTAGGTGGTGCAAACTGTACCTCCACTCACAGTAACTCTCATAATTCACGACATCATAATACACGATTACAGACAAACCAAATTAAATGTTTTATTACGATTCCGTGAGTCATGATGTCGACTTTGAGGGGACCTGAGCTAGAGCACGCCACAGCCACGCTGACCGGAGATTCATCTGTAAAAACTTGCATTTCTGGCTTGGAATTTTACGACTCACTCACTATGAATTCGAACCCCACCCGTTCCATGTTTTTTAATGGCCCTAGTGAAGTCGTGGGAGTTAGCACCCCCCTCCCCCCTTTAACCAACCAACAAATCACCTAACAATAAATAGGTACCTGGGTGTTAGTCAACTGTTGTGGGTTGCATCTTGGGAAAAAGACCGAACCACCGTACTGAAAATCAGCTCAACAAACCTTTCTTCTTACTGTTAGAATTTACTGCAAGCAAAATTAACATCAACGTCTTCACTACGGTTAGAGACGAGCAGTAAAGCCGCACGGGTCATAAAACTATAGTTTCAACAGTGATTACGGCAGATCCTCTATCAACAATTACGGCAGTTCTACCCACAATAACAACAACCACGGAAGTTTTACCCTCAACAACAACCACGGCAGTTCTACTCTCAGCAACAGCCGAGGCAGTTCTACCCTCAACAATAACAACCACGGCAGTTCTACCCTCATTGACAACAACCACGGCAGTTCTACCCTCAACAATAACAACCACGGCAGTTCTACCCTCATTGACAACAACCACGGCAGTTCTACCCTCAGAAACAACAACCACGGCAGTTCTGCCCTCAGCAACAACAACCACGGCAGGTCTACTCCTAGCAACAACCACGGCAGTTCTACCCTCAGAAACAACAACCACGGCAGTTCTGCCCTCAACAACAACCACGGCAGGTCTTCTCTCAGTAACAACCACGGCAGTTCTACTCTCAACAACAATCACGCCAGTTCTACCCTTAACAACAACAATAACCACGGCAGTTCTACTTTCAGTAACAACAACGGCAGTTCTACCCTCAACAACAACCACGGCAGTTCTACTCTCAGCAACAACAACCACGGCAGTTCTACTCTCACCAACAACAACCACGGCAGTTCTACCCTCAACAACAACAACAACAGCATTTCTATCCTCAGCAACAACCACGGTAGTTCTACGCTCATCAACAACAACCACGGCAGTTCTACTCTGAACAACAACAACCATAGCATTTGTACCATCAGCAAAAACAACCACGACAATTCTACCCTCAACAACAACAACCACAGCAGTTCTACTCTCAACAACCACGTCAGTTCTACTCTCAACAACCACGTCAGTTCTACTCTCAACAACCACGTCAGTTCTACTCTCAACAACCACGTCAGTTCTACTCTCAACAACCACGTCAGTTCTACTCTCAACAACCACGTCAGTTCTACTCTCAACAACCACGTCAGTTCTACTCTCAACAACCACGTCAGTTCTACTCTCAACAACCACGTCAGTTCTACTCTCAACAACCACGTCAGTTCTACTCTCAACAACCACGTCAGTTCTACTCTCAACAACCACGTCAGTTCTACTCTCAACAACCACGTCAGTTCTACTCTCAACAACCACGTCAGTTCTACTCTCAACAACAAACTGCTCCACTGAGAGTCATGAACCAAGGTGTGAGCAACACTGAGAGTCATGAACCAAGGTGTGAGCAACACTGAGAGTCATGAACCAAGGTGTGAGCAACACTGAGAGTCATGAACCAAGGTGTGAGCAACACTGAGAGTCATGAACCAAGGTGTGAGCAACACTGAGAGTCATGAACCAAGGTGTGAGCAACACTGAGAGTCATAAACCAAGGTGTGAGCAACACTGAGAGTCATGAACCAAGGTGTGAGCAACTTATTAAGTGAAAGTTTCTCTAGTTCTGTCACTGTGAGTATAATGAGTCATGAACATTGTCCTCATGACCCACCATTGTCCTCATGACCCACCATTGTCCTCATGACCCACCATTGTCCTCATGACCCACCATTGTCCTCATGACCCACCATTGTCCTCATGACCCACCATTGTCCTCATGACCCACCATTGTCCTCATGACCCACCATTGTCCTCATGACCCACCATTATCCTCATGACCCACCATTGATCTCATGACCCACCATTGTCCTCATGACCCACCATTGTCCTCATGACCCACCATTGATCTCATGACCCACCATTGTCCTCATGACCCACCATTGTCCTCATGACCCACCATTGTCCTCATGACCCACCATTGTCCTCATGACCCACCATTGTCCTCATGACCCACCATTGTCCTCATGACCCACCATTGTCCTCATGACCCACCATTATCCTCATGACCCACCATTGATCTCATGACCCACCATTGTCCTCATGACCCACCATTGTCCTCATGACCCACCATTGATCTCATGACCCACCATTATCCTCATGACCCACCATTGATCTCATGACCCACCATTGTCCTCATGACCCACCATTGTCCTCATGACCCACCATTGATCTCATGACCCACCATTGTCCTCATGACCCACCATTGTCCTCATGACCCACCATTGTCCTCATGACCCACCATTGATCTCATGACCCACCATTGATCTCATGACCCACCATTGTCCTCATGACCCACCATTGTCCTCATGACCCACCATTGTCCTCATGACCCACCATTGTCCTCATGACCCACCATTGATCTCATGACCCACCATTGTCCTCATGACCCACCATTGTCCTCATGACCCACCATTGATCTCATGACCCACCATTGATCTCATGACCCACCATTGTCCTCATGACCCACCATTGATCTCATGACCCACCATTGTCCTCATGACCCACCATTGATCTCATGACCCACCATTGTCCTCATGACCCACCATTGATCTCATGACCCACCATTGTCCTCATGACCCACCATTGATCTCATGACCCACCATTGATCTCATGACCCACCATTGTCCTCATGACCCACCATTGATCTCATGACCCACCATTGTCCTCATGACCCACCATTGATCTCATGACCCACCATTGATCTCATGACCCACCATTGATCTCATGACCCACCATTGATCTCATGACCCACCATTGATCTCATGACCCACCATTGATCTCATGGCCCACCATTGATCTCATGACCCACCATTGATCACATGACCCACCATTGATCTCATGACCCACCATTGATCTCATGACCCACCATTGATCTCATGACCCACCATTGATCTCATGACCCACCATTGATCTCATGACCCACCATTGATCTCATGACCCACCATTGTCCTCATGACCCACCATTGATCTCATGACCCACCATTGATCTCATGACCCACCATTGATCTCATGACCCACCATTGATCTCATGACCCACCATTGATCTCATGACCCACCATTGATCTCATGACCCACCATTGTCCTCATGACCCACCATTGATCTCATGACCCACCATTGTCCTCATGACCCACCATTGATCTCATGACCCACCATTGATCTCATGACCCACCATTGATCTCATGACCCACCATTGTCCTCATGACCCATCATTGATCTCATGACCCACCATTGATCTCATGACCCACCATTTATCTCATGACCCACCATTGTCCTCATGACCCACAATTGTTCTCATGACAGACCACTGTCCTCATGACCCACCATTGCCCTCATGACCCACCATTGTCCTCATGACCCACCATTGTCCCCCCTGACCTAACATTGTCCTCCTGACCCACCATTGTCCTCATGATCCACCGTTGTCCTCATGATCCACCGTTGTCCTCCTGACCCACTGTTGTCCTTATGACCCACCATTGTCCTCCTAACCCACCAATGTCCTCCTAACCCACCATTGTCCACCTGACCCACCATTATCCTTCTGACCCACCATTGCCCTTCTGGCCTACTATTATCCTCCTGACCCACCATTATCCTCATGACCACCATTATCCTCCTGACCCACCATTATCCTCATGACCCACCATTGTTCTCCTGACTCACCATTATCCTCATGACCCACCATTGTCCTCCTGACCCACCATTATCCTCATGACCCACCATTGTCCTCCAGACCCACCATTATTCAAATTCAAATTCAAATTCAAAGTTTATTCTCTATAAGGATTACAATGCTGAGTTTACAGAATTTGGTTATTGTGCGGTTTACATGTAGTAAAATAATAATTACAGAGTGTACCACTAGAACACCTAGCATGGCTAAGCATTTCGGGCAGACTTAGATTAATTCTTAATTTTAAAATATTACAAATTATGAGGTAAGTTGGTATTATGGCTAAGTGACTGAATACTAGTTTGTGAGTTTAGCAATGTGAATGCTTTTGTTTTGGCACAGTACATAGTTTCAATATTGGAGTATCACAGGATTCATTATTTTAAGATTGAAATTAATATTTCTGTTTATGGTCAAATGGGTGAGTGAGTGTAAGTGTGAACCACCAGGTGGTATTCGTGTAGTTAGTTGACGGGGTGTATCAGGGAGATAAGATGTTTTCTAATGGTAGTTTTGAAGGTGATGAATGTGTCTGCAGTTCTAAAGTTCTCAGGTAGGGTGTTCCAGATTTTAGGGCCTTTGACATACATTGAATTTTTGTAAAGGTTTAGTCGGACATGGGGAATGTCGTAGAGATGTTTGTGTCTAGTGTTATGCCTGTGGGTCCTGTCACAATTATCAAGAAAGCGTTTTAGGTCAAGGTTGATATTGGAGTTTAAGGTCCTCTAGATGTAGATTGCACAGTAGTAAGTGTGGATGTACTGAACAGGGAGTAAGTTTAGATCTATGAAGAGTGGGGGGGGGTGTTGCCAGGGATGGGATTTAGTTATTATTCTTACTGCAGCTTTTTGTTGGGTTATTATTGGCTTTAGGTGTGTTGCTGCAGTTGATCCCCGAGCACAAATAGCATAGGTGAGGTATGGATAAATAAGTGAGTGGTATAGTGTGAGAAGTGCATTTTGTGGCACTTAGTATCGTATCTTGGAGAGGATCCCAACCGTTTTGGATACTTTTTTGGTTATGTGGTGGATATGGTGCTGAAATTCAGGTTGTTGTCAAGGTATAGGCCTAGGAATTTGCCCTCATTATGTCTGGTAATTAGAGTGTTGTCGATCTTAATGTTAATTTGTGCATCTCCTGCTGTGCTACCAAACATAATATAGTAGGTTTTGTCAGTGTTAAGCGTAAGTTTATTGGCTGTCATCCAAGTCGATATTTTGATCAGCTCCTCGTTAACAATGGTGTTGAGGGTGGCAAGATTAGGGTGAGAGATGACATAAGTCGTGTCGTCAGCAAAGAGAATGGGTTTCAGGTGTTGGGATACGTTTGGAAGATCATTGATGTATATGAGGAAGAGCAGGGGACCAAGGACACTCCCCTGCGAAACTCCAGTATCAAGTGGTCGTGTTGTTGATGCTGTGTCTTTAATGGTGACATACTGATACCTATTAGTAAGGTAAGATTTGAAATAAGCAAGGCATGGCCTCTTATACCGTAATGGTCAAGTTTGTGGAGTAGGATGTCGTGGTCTACTGTGTCAATCGCTTTTCTTAGGTCAATAAAAATTCCTTGTGGATATTCCTTATTTTCCAATGCTGTGTAAAGCAGATCTAGCATTTTTATGATTGCATCATTAGTGCTTTTATTTTTCCTGAATCCAAATTGGCTGGGGTTGAATATGTTTTGTGCCGTTATAAATGAATATAGTCTCCTGTGCACGAGTTTCTCAAAGATTTTGGATAGCAATGGTAAGTTTGATATTGGCCTATAGTTGTTTAAGTCTGTAGGGTCACTACCTTTATGTATTGGTGCAACCCTTGCCATCTTGAGTAGTTTCGGGAAGGTGCTAGTTTCTAGTGACTTGTTAAAAAGTAATGAAATAGCATGCGAAAGGACATGGGCCGCTCGCTTGTACAGTAATGGTGGGACATGAGACAGATTCCCTGAGTTATTTTTAAGTGACTTTATAATCTCGGTGACTTCCATGGGTTCAGTTGGTGCAAGATAGAAGGAATTTGGGAAATTCCCATCTAGGTAGTCCCCGGCATGGGCGTTGGTATGTGGGATTTTATTGACAAGATTAGATCCTATAGTTGAGAAGAAGTCGTTTATCTTGTTAGCTGTGTCAGTGGGATGTAGTGGTGTTTCATTAGGTTTGGTTAGGACAATATTCTTGGATTTTTTTTAGTTTGTGGGTCCCTAGAATCTGAGAGAGTGTTTTCCAGGTCTTTTTTATATCTCCTCTAGTGTCTGTGAATTTACTGGAGTAGTATAGTTGTTTGGCTTTCTTTATTACTTTGGTGAGAACTGATGAATAGTGTTTAAGAATATCTTTGTGTATTAAGCCCTGTCTATATTGCTTTTCATATTGGTGTTTCTTGTCAATGGATTTCAGAATGATGCTGGTTAGCCATGGGCAACCGAGCCGTTTGTTTGTGATCTGTTTCGTTTTTATAGGACAATGTTTGTTGTATAGTCTAAGTAATTTGTTAAGAAAAATGTCTGTCCAGTCATCAATACCATTGGCCTTGGAGAATTCTGTAGGCCAGTCAACAGTCTCTAGGTCAGCTGTGAACTTCCTTATTGAGGCCTCATCATGGAGTCTAAATGAGACTTTGTTGTATTCAAGTGGTGGTTTACTAATGTTTGTCAAGAGGAAGGTAGGGTAGTGGTCTGTAGTGCTATCTGTGATTATCCCTGATTTAATGGGGGCTAGTATATTGGTCCATATGTGGTCTATTATGGTTGCACTTGTCTCAGTGAGCCTGGTTGGTTTAGTTATTGTTTGTATGAGAAGTGTGTTGGTCATATTGTTGATGAAATTAGTTACAGTCTGATCGTCTGGTAGGCAAAGGTTGATGTTGAAGTCTCCAGCTAAGAGAAGGTGGTGCTTATTCATTTGTCTGTTTGTTATTAGTGACTTTAATTTCTCACTGAAATTTGGGATGTTTGTGTGAGGTATCCGGTAAATGGCACCGATTGTTATAGGTGTCTTAAGGTTTTTTACAGTAAAATTAGCAAAAATGTATTCCCCATATTCATCACTAAAGCAAGTGGTGCTAATACAAGATAATCCTCATGACCCAAAGTTGTCCTCTTGACCCACCATTGTCCTCCTGACATAACATTGTCCTCCTGACCCACCATTGTCCTCCTGACCCACCATTATCCTCCTGACCCACCATTATCCTCCTGATTCACCATTGCCCTCCTGACCCACCATTATCCTCCTGACCCACCATTATCCTCGTGACCCACCATTGTATTCCTGACCCACCATTATCCTCTTGACCCACCATTGCCCTCCTGACCCACCATTATGCTCCTGACCCACCATTATCCTCATGACCAACCATTGTCCTCCTGACCAACCATTATCCTCATGACCCACCATTGTCCTCTTGACCCACCATTATCCTCCTGACCTACCATTATCCTCCTGACCCACCATTATCCTCCTGACCCACCATTGTCCTCTTGACCCATGATTGTCCTCCTGACCCACCATTATCCTCCTGAACCACCATTGTCCTCCTAACCCACCATTGTCCTCCTGACTCACCATTATCCTCCTGTCCCACCATTGCCCTCCTGACCCACCATTATGCTCCTGACCCACCATTATCCTCATGACCAACCATTGTCCTCCTGACCAACCATTATCCTCATGACCCACCATTGTCCTCTTGATTATCCTCCTGACCTACCATTATCCTCCTGACCCACCATTATCCTCCTGACCCACCATTGTCCTCTTGACCCATGATTGTCCTCCTGACCCACCATTATCCTCCTGAACCACCATTGTCCTCCTAACCCACCATTGTCCTCCTGACTCACCATTATCCTCCTGTCCCACCATTGCCCTCCTGACGCACCATTGTCATGACACACCATTGTCCTCATGACCCACCATTGTCCTCCTGGCCCACCATTGTCCTCATGACACAAAATTGTCCTCCTGACCCACCATTGTCCTCCTTGCCCACCATTGTCCTCATGACCCAAAATTGTCCTCCTGACCCACCATTGTCCTCCTGGCCCACAAATGCCTTCCTGACCCACCATTGCCTTCCTGACCCACCATTGTCCCTATGACCCACCATTGTCCTCATGACCCACCATTGTCCTCATGACCCACGATTGCTCTCCTGACCCACCAATGTCCTCATGACCCACTATTGTCCTCATGACCCACCATTGCCTTTCTGACCCACCATTGCACTCCTGACCCACCATGGTCCTCGTGACCCACCATTGCCTTCCTGACCCACCATTGCCCTCCTGACCCACCATTGTCCTCATGACCCACCATTGTCCTCATGACCCACCATTGCCCTCCTGACCCACCATTGTCCTCATGACCCACCATTGTCCTCATGACCCACCATTGTCCTCATGACCCACCATTGTCCTCATGACCCACCATTGTCCTCATGACCCACCATTGCCCTCCTGACCCACCATTGTCCTCATGACCCACCATTGTCCTCATGGCCCACCATTGTCCTCATGACCCACCATTGTCCTCATGACCCACCATTATCCTCATGACCCACCATTGTCCTCATGACCCACCATTGTCCTCATGGCCCACCATTGTTCTCATGACCCACCATTGTCCTCATGACCCACCATTGTCCTCATGACCCGCCATTGCCCTCCTGACCCACCATTGTCCTCATGATCCACCATTGTCTTCATGGCCCACCAGTGTCCTCATGACCCACCATTCTCCTCATGACCCACCATTGCCTTCCTGACCCACCGTTGTCCTCATGATCCACCAATGTCCTCATTACCCACCAGTGTCCTCATGACCCACCATTGTCCTCACGACCCACCATTGCCCTCCTGACCCACCATTGTCCTCATGATCCACCATTGTCCTCATGGCCCACCAGTGTCCTCGTGACCCACCATTGTCCACATAAAACACCATTGTTCTCATGACCCACCATTGTCCTCATGACCCACAATTGTCCTTCTGACCCACCATTGTCCTCATGACCCATCATTACCCTCCTGACCCACCATTGTCCTCATGACGCACCATTGTCCTCTTGGCCCACCATCCTCCTCATGACCCATCATTGTCCTCATGACCCATCATTGTCCTCATGACCCACCATTGTGCTCGTGGCCCACCATTGCCCTCCTGACCCATCATTGCCCTCATGACCCACCATTGTCCTCATGACTCACCATTGTCCTCATGACCCACCATTGTACTCGTGACCCACCATTGCCCTCATGACCCACCATTCCCCTCTTGACCCACCATTGTCCTCATGACCCACCATTCCCCTCTTGACCCACCATTGCCCTCCTGACCCAACATTGTCCTCATGACCCACCATTGTCCTCATGACCCACCATTGTCCTCATAACGCACCATTGACCTCATGACCCACCATTGACCTCATGACCCACCATTGTCCTCATGACCCACCATTGACCTCATGACCCACCATTGTCCTCATGACCCACCATTGACCTCATGACCCACCATTGTCCTCATGACCCACCATTGTCCTCATGACCCACCATTGACCTCATGACCCACCATTGTCCTCATGACCCACCATTGACCTCATGACCCACCATTGTCCTCATGACCCACCATTGTCCTCATGACCCACCATTGTCCTCATGACCCACCATTGTCCTCATGACCCACCATTGTCCTCATGACCTACCATTGACCTCATGACCCACCATTGTCCTCATGACCCACCATTGACCTCATGATCCACCATTGACCTCATGACCCACCATTGTCCTCATGACCCACCATTGTCCTCATGACCCACCATTGTCCTCATGACCCACCATTGTCCTCATGACCCACCATTGTCCTCATGACCCACCATTGTCCTCATAACCCACCACGGCAAGTAATACACACAGGATTTTTTCTCCCTTTGTCCTGATCCAATATATACTCTGAGCTACGTGGAGTAATTATTATTATTATTATTATTATTATTATTATTATTATTAGTAGTAGTAGTAGTAGTAGCAGTAGTAGTATTATCGTAAATGTATGACCATGTGACTTTAAAGTTTTATTTCATGTGAGAAGTTTACGTGGGAGTTTGTGAAGATAAAGCTGAATGATTTATAGTGTGTGAGGTTGTGTGAAGTTACTGTTAGTGCTGGATGTTGTAGTGTGTGAGGTTGTGTGAAGTTACTGTTAGTGCTGGATGTTGTAGTGTGTGAGGTTGTGTGAAGTTACTGTTAGTGCTGGATGTTGTAGTGTGTGAGGTTGTGTGAAGTTACTGTTAGTGCTGGATGTTGTAGTGTGTGAGGTTGTGTGAAGTTACTGATAGTGCTGGATGTTGTAGTGTGTGAGGTTGTGTGAAGTTACTGATAGTGCTGGATGTTGTAGTGTGTGAGGTTGTGTGAAGTTACTGATAGTGCTGGATGTTGTAGTGTGTGAGGTTGTGTGAAGTTACTGATAGTGCTGGATGTTGTAGTGTGTGAGGTTGTGTGAAGTTACTGTTAGTGCTGGATGTTGTAGTGTGTGAGGTTGTGTGAAGTTACTGATAGTGCTGGATGTTGTAGTGTGTGAGGTTGTGTGAAGTTACTGTTAGTGCTGGATGTTGTAGTGTGTGAGGTTGTGTGAAGTTACTGTTAGTGCTGGATGTTGTAGTGTGTGAGGTTGTGTGAAGTTACTGATAGTGCTGGATGTTGTAGTGTGTGAGGTTGTGTGAAGTTACTGTTAGTGCTGGATGTTGTAGTGTGTGAGGTTGTGTGAAGTTACTGATAGTGCTGGATGTTGTAGTGTGTGAGGTTGTGTGAAGTTACTGTTAGTGCTGGATGTTGTAGTGTGTGAGGTTGTGTGAAGTTACTGATAGTGCTGGATGTTGTAGTGTGTGAGGTTGTGTGAAGTTACTGTTAGTGCTGGATGTTGTAGTGTGTGAGGTTGTGTGAAGTTACTTGTAGTGCTGGATGTTGTAGTGTGTGAGGTTGTGTGAAGTTACTGATAGTGCTGGATGTTGTAGTGTGTGAGGTTGTGTGAAGTTACTGATAGTGCTGGATGTTGTAGTGTGTGAGGTTGTGTGAAGTTACTGATAGTGCTGGATGTTGTAGTGTGTGAGGTTGTGTGAAGTTACTGATAGTGCTGGATGTTGTAGTGTGTGAGGTTGTGTGAAGTTACTGATAGTACTGGATGTTGTAGTGTGTGAGGTTGTGTGAAGTTACTGATAGTGCTGGATGTTGTAGTGTGTGAGGTTGTGTGAAGTTACTGATAGTGCTGGATGTTGTAGTGTGTGAGGTTGTGTGAAGTTACTGTTAGTGCTGGATGTTGTAGTGTGTGAGGTTGTGTGAAGTTACTGATAGTGCTGGATGTTGTAGTGTGTGAGGTTGTGTGAAGTTACTGTTAGTGCTGGATGTTGTAGTGTGTGAGGTTGTGTGAAGTTACTGATAGTGCTGGATGTTGTAGTGTGTGAGGTTGTGTGAAGTTACTGTTAGTGCTGGATGTTGTAGTGTGTGAGGTTGTGTGAAGTTACTGATAGTGCTGGATGTTGTAGTGTGTGAGGTTGTGTGAAGTTACTGATAGTGCTGGATGTTGTAGTGTGTGAGGTTGTGTGAAGTTACTGTTAGTGCTGGATGTTGTAGTGTGTGAGGTTGTGTGAAGTTACTGTTAGTGCTGGATGTTGTAGTGTGTGAGGTTGTGTGAAGTTACTGTTAGTGCTGGATGTTGTAGTGTGTGAGGTTGTGTGAAGTTACTGTTAGTGCTGGATGTTGTAGTGTGTGAGGTTGTGTGAAGTTACTGTTAGTGCTGGATGTTGTAGTGTGTGAGGTTGTGTGAAGTTACTGTTAGTGCTGGATGTTGTAGTGTGTGAGGTTGTGTGAAGTTACTGTTAGTGCTGGATGTTGTAGTGTGTGAGGTTGTGTGAAGTTACTGTTAGTGCTGGATGTTGTAGTGTGTGAGGTTGTGTGAAGTTACTGTTAGTGCTGGATGTTGTAGTGTGTGAGGTTGTGTGAAGTTACTGTTAGTGCTGGATGTTGTAGTGTGTGAGGTTGTGTGAAGTTACTGTTAGTGCTGGATGTTGTAGTGTGTGAGGTTGTGTGAAGTTACTGATAGTGCTGGATGTTGTAGTGTGTGAGGTTGTGTGAAGTTACTGTTAGTGCTGGATGTTGTAGTGTGTGAGGTTGTGTGAAGTTACTGATAGTGCTGGATGTTGTAGTGTGTGAGGTTGTGTGAAGTTACTGTTAGTGCTGGATGTTGTAGTGTGTGAGGTTGTGTGAAGTTACTGTTAGTGCTGGATGTTGTAGTGTGTGAGGTTGTGTGAAGTTACTGTTGCTGGATGTTGTAGTGTGTGAGGTTGTGTGAAGTTACTGTTAGTGCTGGATGTTGTAGTGTGTGAGGTTGTGTGAAGTTACTGATAGTGCTGGATGTTGTAGTGTGTGAGGTTGTGTGAAGTTACTGTTAGTGCTGGATGTTGTAGTGTGTGAGGTTGTGTGAAGTTACTGATAGTGCTGGATGTTGTAGTGTGTGAGGTTGTGTGAAGTTACTGTTAGTGCTGGATGTTGTAGTGTGTGAGGTTGTGTGAAGTTACTGTTAGTGCTGGATGTTGTAGTGTGTGAGGTTGTGTGAAGTTACTGATAGTGCTGGATGTTGTAGTGTGTGAGGTTGTGTGAAGTTACTGTTAGTGCTGGATGTTGTAGTGTGTGAGGTTGTGTGAAGTTACTGTTAGTGCTGGATGTTGTAGTGTGTGAGGTTGTGTGAAGTTACTGTTAGTGCTGGATGTTGTAGTGTGTGAGGTTGTGTGAAGTTACTGTTAGTGCTGGATGTTGTAGTGTGTGAGGTTGTGTGAAGTTACTGTTAGTGCTGGATGTTGTAGTGTGTGAGGTTGTGTGAAGTTACTGTTAGTGCTGGATGTTGTAGTGTGTGAGGTTGTGTGAAGTTACTGTTAGTGCTGGATGTTGTAGTGTGTGAGGTTGTGTGAAGTTACTGTTAGTGCTGGATGTTGTAGTGTGTGAGGTTGTGTGAAGTTACTGTTAGTGCTGGATGTTGTAGTGTGTGAGGTTGTGTGAAGTTACTGTTAGTGCTGGATGTTGTAGTGTGTGAGGTTGTGTGAAGTTACTGTTAGTGCTGGATGTTGTAGTGTGTGAGGTTGTGTGAAGTTACTGTTAGTGCTGGATGTTGTAGTGTGTGAGGTTGTGTGAAGTTACTGTTAGTGCTGGATGTTGTAGTGTGTGAGGTTGTGTGAAGTTACTGATAGTGCTGGATGTTGTAGTGTGTGAGGTTGTGTGAAGTTACTGTTAGTGCTGGATGTTGTAGTGTGTGAGGTTGTGTGAAGTTACTGTTAGTGCTGGATGTTGTAGTGTGTGAGGTTGTGTGAAGTTACTGTTAGTGCTGGATGTTGTAGTGTGTGAGGTTGTGTGAAGTTACTGTTAGTGCTGGATGTTGTAGTGTGTGAGGTTGTGTGAAGTTACTGTTAGTGCTTACTGGATGTTGTAGTGTGTGAGGTTGTGTGAAGTTACTGTTAGTGCTGGATGTTGTAGTGTGTGAGGTTGTGTGAAGTTACTGTTAGTGCTGGATGTTGTAGTGTGTGAGGTTGTGTGAAGTTACTGTTAGTGCTGGATGTTGTAGTGTGTGAGGTTGTGTGAAGTTACTGTTAGTGCTGGATGTTGTAGTGTGTGAGGTTGTGTGAAGTTACTGTTAGTGCTGGATGTTGTAGTGTGTGAGGTTGTGTGAAGTTACTGTTAGTGCTGGATGTTGTAGTGTGTGAGGTTGTGTGAAGTTACTGTTAGTACTGGATGTTGTAGTGTGTGAGGTTGTGTGAAGTTACTGTTGGTGTGCTGGATGTTGTAGTGTGTGAGGTTGTGTGAAGTTACTGTTAGTGCTGGATGTTGTAGTGTGTGAGGTTGTGTGAAGTTACTGTTAGTGCTGGATGTTGTAGTGTGTGAGGTTGTGTGAAGTTACTGTTAGTGCTGGATGTTGTAGTGTGTGAGGTTGTGTGAAGTTACTGTGTGCTGGATGTTGTAGTGTGTGAGGTTGTGTGAAGTTACTGTTAGTGCTGGATGTTGTAGTGTGTGAGGTTGTGTGAAGTTACTGTTAGTGCTGGATGTTGTAGTGTGTGAGGTTGTGTGAAGTTACTGTTAGTGCTGGATGTTGTAGTGTGTGAGGTTGTGTGAAGTTACTGTTAGTGCTGGATGTTGTAGTGTGTGAGGTTGTGTGAAGTTACTGTTAGTGCTGGATGTTGTAGTGTGTGAGGTTGTGTGAAGTTACTGTTAGTGCTGGATGTTGTAGTGTGTGAGGTTGTGTGAAGTTACTGATAGTGCTGGATGTTGTAGTGTGTGAGGTTGTGTGAAGTTACTGTTAGTGCTGGATGTTGTAGTGTGTGAGGTTGTGTGAAGTTACTGATTGCTGATGTTGTAGTGCTGGAGTGTGTTGTTACTGTGTGCTGGTTGTTGTAGTGTGTGAGGTTGTGTGAAGTTACTGTTAGTGCTGGATGTTGTAGTGTGTGAGGTTGTGTGAAGTTACTGTTAGTGCTGGATGTTGTAGTGTGTGAGGTTGTGTGAAGTTACTGTTAGTGCTGGATGTTGTAGTGTGTGAGGTTGTGTGAAGTTACTGTTAGTGCTGGATGTTGTAGTGTGTGAGGTTGTGTGAAGTTACTGTAGTGCTTGATGTTGTAGTGTGTGAGGTTGTGTGAAGTTACTGGTGCTGGATGTTGTAGTGTGTGAGGTTGTGTGAAGTTACTGTTAGTGCTGGATGTTGTAGTGTGTGAGGTTGTGTGAAGTTACTGTTAGTGCTGGATGTTGTAGTGTGTGAGGTTGTGTGAAGTTACTGTTAGTGCTGGATGTTGTAGTGTGTGAGGTTGTGTGAAGTTACTGATAGTGCTGGATGTTGTAGTGTGTGAGGTTGTGTGAAGTTACTGTTAGTGCTGGATGTTGTAGTGTGTGAGGTTGTGTGAAGTTACTGATAGTGCTGGATGTTGTAGTGTGTGAGGTTGTGTGAAGTTACTGTTAGTGCTGGATGTTGTAGTGTGTGAGGTTGTGTGAAGTTACTGTTAGTGCTGGATGTTGTAGTGTGTGAGGTTGTGTGAAGTTACTGTTAGTGCTGGATGTTGTAGTGTGTGAGGTTGTGTGAAGTTACTGTTAGTGCTGGATGTTGTAGTGTGTGAGGTTGTGTGAAGTTACTGATAGTGCTGGATGTTGTAGTGTGTGAGGTTGTGTGAAGTTACTGTTAGTGCTGGATGTTGTAGTGTGTGAGGTTGTGTGAAGTTACTGTTAGTGCTGGATGTTGTAGTGTGTGAGGTTGTGTGAAGTTACTGTTAGTGCTGGATGTTGTAGTGTGTGAGGTTGTGTGAAGTTACTGTTAGTGCTGGATGTTGTAGTGTGTGAGGTTGTGTGAAGTTACTGTTAGTAGTGCTGGATGTTGTAGTGTGTGAGGTTGTGTGAAGTTACTGTTAGTGCTGGATGTTGTAGTGTGTGAGGTTGTGTGAAGTTACTGTTAGTGCTGGATGTTGTAGTGTGTGAGGTTGTGTGAAGTTACTGTTAGTGCTGGATGTTGTAGTGTGTGAGGTTGTGTGAAGTTACTGTTAGTGCTGGATGTTGTAGTGTGTGAGGTTGTGTGAAGTTACTGTTAGTGCTGGATGTTGTAGTGTGTGAGGTTGTGTGAAGTTACTGATAGTGCTGGATGTTGTAGTGTGTGAGGTTGTGTGAAGTTACTGTTAGTGCTGGATGTTGTAGTGTGTGAGGTTGTGTGAAGTTACTGATAGTGCTGGATGTTGTAGTGTGTGAGGTTGTGTGAAGTTACTGTTAGTGCTGGATGTTGTAGTGTGTGAGGTTGTGTGAAGTTACTGTTAGTGTTGGATGTTGTAGTGTGTGAGGTTGTGTGAAGTTACTGTTAGTGCTGGATGTTGTAGTGTGTGATGTTGTGTGAAGTTACTGTTAGTGCTGGATGTTGTAGTGTGTGAGGTTGTGTGAAGTTACTGTTAGTGCTGGATGTTGTAGTGTGTGAGGTTGTGTGAAGTTACTGATAGTGCTGGATGTTGTAGTGTGTGAGGTTGTGTGAAGTTACTGTTAGTGCTGGATGTTGTAGTGTGTGAGGTTGTGTGAAGTTACTGTTAGTGCTGGATGTTGTAGTGTGTGAGGTTGTGTGAAGTTACTTGTGTGAAGTTACTGTTAGTGCTGGATGTTGTAGTGTGTGAGGTTGTGTGAAGTTACTGTGCGTGCTGGATGTTGTAGTGTGTGAGGTTGTGTGAAGTTACTGTTAGTGCTGGATGTTGTAGTGTGTGAGGTTGTGTGAAGTTACTGTTAGTGCTGGATGTTGTAGTGTGTGAGGTTGTGTGAAGTTACTGTTAGTGCTGGATGTTGTAGTGTGTGAGGTTGTGTGAAGTTACTGTTAGTGCTGGATGTTGTAGTGTGTGAGGTTGTGTGAAGTTACTGTTAGTGCTGGATGTTGTAGTGTGTGAGGTTGTGTGAAGTTACTGTTAGTGCTGGATGTTGTAGTGTGTGAGGTTGTGTGAAGTTACTGTTAGTGCTGGATGTTGTAGTGTGTGAGGTTGTGTGAAGTTACTGTTAGTGCTGGATGTTGTAGTGTGTGAGGTTGTGTGAAGTTACTGTTAGTGCTGGATGTTGTAGTGTGTGAGGTTGTGTGAAGTTACTGTTAGTGTAGTGTGTGAGGTTGTGTGAAGTTACTGGATGTTGTAGTGTGTGAGGTTGTGTGAAGTTACTGTTAGTGCTTGATGTTGTAGTGTGTGAGGTTGTGTGAAGTTACTGTTAGTGCTGGATGTTGTAGTGTGTGAGGTTGTGTGAAGTTACTGTTAGTGCTGGATGTTGTAGTGTGTGAGGTTGTGTGAAGTTACTGTTAGTGCTGGATGTTGTAGTGTGTGAGGTTGTGTGAAGTTACTGTTAGTGCTGGATGTTGTAGTGTGTGAGGTTGTGTGAAGTTACTGGTGCTGGATGTTGTAGTGTGTGAGGTTGTGTGAAGTTACTGTTAGTGCTGGATGTTGTAGTGTGTGAGGTTGTGTGAAGTTACTGTTAGTGCTTGATGTTGTAGTGTGTGAGGTTGTGTGAAGTTACTGTTAGTGCTGGATGTTGTAGTGTGTGAGGTTGTGTGAAGTTACTGTTAGTGCTGGATGTTGTAGTGTGTGAGGTTGTGTGAAGTTACTGTTAGTGCTGGATGTTGTAGTGTGTGAGGTTGTGTGAAGTTACTGTTAGTGCTGGATGTTGTAGTGTGTGAGGTTGTGTGAAGTTACTGTTAGTGCTGGATGTTGTAGTGTGTGAGGTTGTGTGAAGTTACTGTTAGTGCTGGATGTTGTAGTGTGTGAGGTTGTGTGAAGTTACTGTTAGTGCTGGATGTTGTAGTGTGTGAGGTTGTGTGAAGTTACTGTTAGTTCTGGATGTGTGAGGTAAGTTACTGTGTGATGTTGTAGTGTGTAAAGTTACTGTTAGTGCTGGATGTTGTAGTGTGTGAGGTTGTGTGAAGTTACTGTTAGTGCTGGATGTTGTAGTGTGTGAGGTTGTGTGAAGTTACTGTTAGTGCTGGATGTTGTAGTGTGTGAGGTTGTGTGAAGTTACTGTTAGTGCTGGATGTTGTAGTGTGTGAGGTTGTGTGAAGTTACTGTTAGTGCTGGATGTTGTAGTGTGTGAGGTTGTGTGAAGTTACTGTTAGTGCTGGATGTTGTAGTGTGTGAGGTTGTGTGAAGTTACTGAGTGCTGGATGTTGTATTGTGTGAGGTTGTGTGAAGTTACTGTTAGTGCTGGATGTTGTAGTGTGTGAGGTTGTGTGAAGTTACTGTTAGTGCTGGATGTTGTAGTGTGTGAGGTTGTGTGAAGTTACTGTTAGTGCTGGATGTTGTAGTGTGTGAGGTTGTGTGAAGTTACTGTTAGTGCTGGATGTTGTAGTGTGTGAGGTTGTGTGAAGTTACTGTTAGTGCTGGATGTTGTAGTGTGTGAGGTTGTGTGAAGTTACTGTTAGTGCTGGATGTTGTAGTGTGTGAGGTTGTGTGAAGTTACTGATAGTGCTGGATGTTGTAGTGTGTGAGGTTGTGTGAAGTTACTGTTAGTGCTGGATGTTGTAGTGTGTGAGGTTGTGTGAAGTTACTGTTAGTGCTGGATGTTGTAGTGTGTGAGGTTGTGTGAAGTTACTGTTAGTGCTGGATGTTGTAGTGTGTGAGGTTGTGTGAAGTTACTGTTAGTGCTGGATGTTGTAGTGTGTGAGGTTGTGTGAAGTTACTGTTAGTGCTGGATGTTGTAGTGTGTGAGGTTGTGTGAAGTTACTGTTAGTGCTGGATGTTGTAGTGTGTGAGGTTGTGTGAAGTTACTGTTAGTGCTGGTTGTAGTGTGTGAGGTTGTGTGAAGTTACTGTTAGTGCTGGATGTTGTAGTGTGTGAGGTTGTGTGAAGTTACTGTTAGTGCTGGATGTTGTAGTGTGTGAGGTTGTGTGAAGTTACTGTTAGTGCTGGATGTTGTAGTGTGTGAGGTTGTGTGAAGTTACTGATAGTGCTGGATGTTGTAGTGTGTGAGGTTGTGTGAAGTTACTGTTAGTGCTGGATGTTGTAGTGTGTGAGGTTGTGTGAAGTTACTGGTGCTGGATGTTGTAGTGTGTGAGGTTGTGTGAAGTTACTGTTAGTGCTGGATGTTGTAGTGTGTGAGGTTGTGTGAAGTTACTGTTAGTGCTGGATGTTGTAGTGTGTGAGGTTGTGTGAAGTTACTGTTAGTGCTGGATGTTGTAGTGTGTGAGGTTGTGTGAAGTTACTGTTAGTGCTGGATGTTGTAGTGTGTGAGGTTGTGTGAAGTTACTGTTGCTGGAGTGCTGGATGTTGTAGTGTGTGAGGTTGTGTGAAGTTACTGTTAGTGCTGGATGTTGTAGTGTGTGAGGTTGTGTGAAGTTACTGTTAGTGCTGGATGTTGTAGTGTGTGAGGTTGTGTGAAGTTACTGTTAGTGCTGGATGTTGTAGTGTGTGAGGTTGTGTGAAGTTACTGTTAGTGCTGGATGTTGTAGTGTGTGAGGTTGTGTGAAGTTACTGTTAGTGCTGGATGTTGTAGTGTGTGAGGTTGTGTGAAGTTACTGATAGTGCTGGATGTTGTAGTGTGTGAGGTTGTGTGAAGTTACTGTTAGTGCTGGATGTTGTAGTGTGTGAGGTTGTGTGAAGTTACTGTTAGTGCTGGATGTTGTAGTGTGTGAGGTTGTGTGAAGTTACTGTTAGTGCTGGATGTTGTAGTGTGTGAGGTTGTGTGAAGTTACTGTTAGTGCTGGATGTTGTAGTGTGTGAGGTTGTGTGAAGTTACTGTTAGTGCTGGATGTTGTAGTGTGTGAGGTTGTGTGAAGTTACTGTTAGTGCTGGATGTTGTAGTGTGTGAGGTTGTGTGAAGTTACTGTTAGTGCTGGATGTTGTAGTGTGTGAGGCTGTGTGAAGTTACTGTTGCTGGAGTGCTGGATGTTGTAGTGTGTGAGGTTGTGTGAAGTTACTGTAGTGCTGGATGTTGTAGTGTGTGAGGTTGTGTGAAGTTACTGTTGCTGGAGTGTAGTGTGTGAGGTTGTGTGAAGTTACTGTGCTGGATGTTGTAGTGTGTGAGGTTGTGTGAAGTTACTGTTAGTGCTGGATGTTGTAGTGTGTGAGGTTGTGTGAAGTTACTGTTAGTGCTGGATGTTGTAGTGTGTGAGGTTGTGTGAAGTTACTGTTAGTGCTGGATGTTGTAGTGTGTGAGGTTGTGTGAAGTTACTGTTAGTGCTGGATGTTGTAGTGTGTGAGGTTGTGTGAAGTTACTGTTAGTGCTGGATGTTGTAGTGTGTGAGGTTGTGTGAAGTTACTGTAGTGCTGGTGCTGGATGTTGTAGTGTGTGAGGTTGTGTGAAGTTACTGTTAGTGCTGGATGTTGTAGTGTGTGAGGTTGTGTGAAGTTACTGTTAGTGCTGGATGTTGTAGTGTGTGAGGTTGTGTGAAGTTACTGTTAGTGCTGGATGTTGTAGTGTGTGAGGTTGTGTGAAGTTACTGTTAGTGCTGGATGTTGTAGTGTGTGAGGTTGTGTGAAGTTACTGTTAGTGCTGGATGTTGTAGTGTGTGAGGTTGTGTGAAGTTACTGTTAGTGCTGGATGTTGTAGTGTGTGAGGTTGTGTGAAGTTACTGTTAGTGCTGGATGTTGTAGTGTGTGAGGTTGTGTGAAGTTACTGTTATGTTGTAGTGTGTGAGGTTGTGTGAAGTTACTGGTGCTGGATGTTGTAGTGTGTGAGGTTGTGTGAAGTTACTGTTAGTGCTGGATGTTGTAGTGTGTGAGGTTGTGTGAAGTTACTGTTAGTGCTGGATGTTGTAGTGTGTGAGGTTGTGTGAAGTTACTGTTAGTGCTGGATGTTGTAGTGTGTGAGGTTGTGTGAAGTTACTGTTAGTGCTGGATGTTGTAGTGTGTGAGGTTGTGTGAAGTTACTGTTAGTGCTGGATGTTGTAGTGTGTGAGGTTGTGTGAAGTTACTGTTAGTGCTGGATGTTGTAGTGTGTGAGGTTGTGTGAAGTTACTGTTAGTGCTGGATGTTGTAGTGTGTGAGGTTGTGTGAAGTTACTGTTAGTGCTGGATGTTGTAGTGTGTGAGGTTGTGTGAAGTTACTGTTAGTGCTGGATGTTGTAGTGTGTGAGGTTGTGTGAAGTTACTGTTAGTGCTGGATGTTGTAGTGTGTGAGGTTGTGTGAAGTTACTGATAGTGCTGGATGTTGTAGTGTGTGAGGTTGTGTGAAGTTACTGTTAGTGCTGGATGTTGTAGTGTGTGAGGTTGTGTGAAGTTACTGTTAGTGCTGGATGTTGTAGTGTGTGAGGTTGTGTGAAGTTACTGTTAGTGCTGGATGTTGTAGTGTGTGAGGTTGTGTGAAGTTACTGTTAGTGCTGGATGTTGTAGTGTGTGAGGTTGTGTGAAGTTACTGTTAGTGCTGGATGTTGTAGTGTGTGAGGTTGTGTGAAGTTACTGTTAGTGCTGGATGTTGTAGTGTGTGAGGTTGTGTGAAGTTACTGTTAGTGCTGGATGTTGTAGTGTGTGAGGTTGTGTGAAGTTACTGTTAGTGCTGGATGTTGTAGTGTGTGAGGTTGTGTGAAGTTACTGTTAGTGCTGGATGTTGTAGTTACTGTGTGAGGTAGTGTGTGAAGTTACTGTTAGTGCTGGATGTTGTAGTGTGTGAGGTTGTGTGAAGTTACTGTGAAGTTACTAGTGCTGGATGTTGTAGTGTGTGAGGTTGTGTGAAGTTACTGATAGTGCTTGATGTTGTAGTGTGTGAGGTTGTGTGAAGTTACTGTTAGTGCTGGATGTTGTAGTGTGTGAGGTTGTGTGAAGTTACTGTTAGTGCTGGATGTTGTAGTGTGTGAGGTTGTGTGAAGTTACTGTTAGTGCTGGATGTTGTAGTGTGTGAGGTTGTGTGAAGTTACTGATAGTGCTGGATGTTGTAGTGTGTGAGGTTGTGTGAAGTTACTGTTAGTGCTGGATGTTGTAGTGTGTGAGGTTGTGTGAAGTTACTGTTAGTGCTGGATGTTGTAGTGTGTGAGGTTGTGTGAAGTTACTGTTAGTGCTGGATGTTGTAGTGTGTGAGGTTGTGTGAAGTTACTGTTAGTGCTGGATGTTGTAGTGTGTGAGGTTGTGTGAAGTTACTGTTAGTGCTGGATGTTGTAGTGTGTGAGGTTGTGTGAAGTTACTGATAGTGCTGGATGTTGTAGTGTGTGAGTTACTGTTAGTGTGAAGTTACTGTTAGTGCTGGATGTTGTAGTGTGTGAGGTTGTGTGAAGTTACTGTTAGTGCTGGATGTTGTAGTGTGTGAGGTTGTGTGAAGTTACTGTTAGTGCTGGATGTTGTAGTGTGTGAGGTTGTGTGAAGTTACTGTTAGTGCTGGATGTTGTAGTGTGTGAGGTTGTGTGAAGTTACTGTTAGTGCTGGATGTTGTAGTGTGTGAGGTTGTGTGAAGTTACTGTTAGTGCTGGATGTTGTAGTGTGTGAGGTTGTGTGAAGTTACTGTTAGTGCTGGATGTTGTAGTGTGTGAGGTTGTGTGAAGTTACTGTTAGTGCTGGATGTTGTAGTGTGTGAGGTTGTGTGAAGTTACTGATAGTGCTGGATGTTGTAGTGTGTGAGGTTGTGTGAAGTTACTGTTAGTGCTGGATGTTGTAGTGTGTGAGGTTGTGTGAAGTTACTGTTAGTGCTGGATGTTGTAGTGTGTGAGGTTGTGTGAAGTTACTGTTAGTGCTGGATGTTGTAGTGTGTGAGGTTGTGTGAAGTTACTGTTAGTGCTGGATGTTGTAGTGTGTGAGGTTGTGTGAAGTTACTGTTAGTGCTGGATGTTGTAGTGTGTGAGGTTGTGTGAAGTTACTGTTAGTGCTGGATGTTGTAGTGTGTGAGGTTGTGTGAAGTTACTGTTAGTGCTGGATGTTGTAGTGTGTGAGGTTGTGTGAAGTTACTGTTAGTGCTGGATGTTGTAGTGTGTGAGGTTGTGTGAAGTTACTGTTAGTGCTGGATGTTGTAGTGTGTGAGGTTGTGTGAAGTTACTGTTAGTGCTGGATGTTGTAGTGTGTGAGGTTGTGTGAAGTTACTGTTAGTGCTGGATGTTGTAGTGTGTGAGGTTGTGTGAAGTTACTGTTAGTGCTGGATGTTGTAGTGTGTGAGGTTGTGTGAAGTTACTGTTAGTGCTGGATGTTGTAGTGTGTGAGGTTGTGTGAAGTTACTGTTAGTGCTGGATGTTGTAGTGTGTGAGGTTGTGTGAAGTTACTGTTAGTGCTGGATGTTGTAGTGTGTGAGGTTGTGTGAAGTTACTGTTAGTGCTGGATGTTGTAGTGTGTGAGGTTGTGTGAAGTTACTGTTAGTGTGAAAGTTACTGTTAGTGCTGGATGTTGTAGTGTGTGAGGTTGTGTGAAGTTACTGTTAGTGCTGGATGTTGTAGTGTGTGAGGTTGTGTGAAGTTACTGTTAGTGCTGGATGTTGTAGTGTGTGAGGTTGTGTGAAGTTACTGTTAGTGCTGGATGTTGTAGTGTGTGAGGTTGTGTGAAGTTACTGTTAGTGCTGGATGTTGTAGTGTGTGAGGTTGTGTGAAGTTACTGTTAGTGCTGGATGTTGTAGTGTGTGAGGTTGTGTGAAGTTACTGTTAGTGCTGGATGTTGTAGTGTGTGAGGTTGTGTGAAGTTACTGTTAGTGCTGGATGTTGTAGTGTGTGAGGTTGTGTGAAGTTACTGTTAGTGCTGGATGTTGTAGTGTGTGAGGTTGTGTGAAGTTACTGTTAGTGCTGGATGTTGTAGTGTGTGAGGTTGTGTGAAGTTACTGTTAGTGCTGGATGTTGTAGTGTGTGAGGTTGTGTGAAGTTACTGATAGTGCTGGATGTTGTAGTGTGTGAGGTTGTGTGAAGTTACTGTTAGTGCTGGATGTTGTAGTGTGTGAGGTTGTGTGAAGTTACTGTTAGTGCTGGATGTTGTAGTGTGTGAGGTTGTGTGAAGTTACTGTTAGTGCTGGATGTTGTAGTGTGTGAGGTTGTGTGAAGTTACTGTTAGTGCTGGATGTTGTAGTGTGTGAGGTTGTGTGAAGTTACTGTTAGTGCTGGATGTTGTAGTGTGTGAGGTTGTGTGAAGTTACTGTTAGTGCTGGATGTTGTAGTGTGTGAGGTTGTGTGAAGTTACTGTTAGTGCTTGATGTTGTAGTGTGTGAGGTTGTGTGAAGTTACTGTTAGTGCTTGATGTTGTAGTGTGTGAGGTTGTGTGAAGTTACTGTTAGTGCTGGATGTTGTAGTGTGTGAGGTTGTGTGAAGTTACTGATAGTGCTGGATGTTGTAGTGTGTGAGGTTGTGTGAAGTTACTGATAGTGCTGGATATTGTAGTGTGTGAGGTTGTGTGAAGTTACTGATAGTGCTGGATGTTGTAGTGTGTGAGGTTGTGTGAAGTTACTGATAGTGCTGGATGTTGTAGTGTGTGAGGTTGTGTGAAGTTACTGTTAGTGCTGGATGTTGTAGTGTGTGAGGTTGTGTGAAGTTACTGTTAGTGCTGGATGTTGTAGTGTGTGAGGCTGTGTGAAGTTGCTGTTAGTGCTTGATGTTGTAGTGTGTGAGGTTGTGTGAAGTTACTGTTAGTGCTGGATGTTGTAGTGTGTGAGGCTGTGTGAAGTTACTGTTAGTGCTGGATGTTGTAGTGTGTGAGGTTGTGTGAAGTTACTGTTAGTGCTGGATGTTGTAGTGTGTGAGGCTGTGTGAAGTTACTGTTAGTGCTGGATGTTGTAGTGTGTGAGGTTGTGTGAAGTTACTGTTAGTGCTGGATGTTGTAGTGTGTGAGGTTGTGTGAAGTTACTGTTAGTGCTGGATGTTGTAGTGTGTGAGGCTGTGTGAAGTTACTGTTAGTGCTGGATGTTGTAGTGTGTGAGGTTGTGTGAAGTTACTGTTAGTGCTGGATGTTGTAGTGTGTGAGGTTGTGTGAAGTTGCTGTTAGTGCTGAATGTTGTAGTGTGTGAGGCTGTGTGAAGTTACTGTTAGTGCTGGATGTTGTAGTGTGTGAAGTTGTGTGAAGTTACTGTTAGTGCTTGATGTTGTAGTGTCTTGTGTCTCCTCTCCTCTCCTTCCTTTCTTCCTTCCTTTACTCCTTCGTTCTTTTACTCCTTCCTTCTTTTCCCGTCTCCTTCCTTATCTTATCAACCTAATACCAATACATAGGAAAGTATTGGTTTGGAAACAGGGTAGTTGATGAGTGGAACAGTCTACCTAGTTGGGTTATTGAGGCTGGGACTTTGGGTAGTTTCAAATTTAGGTTGGATAAGTACATGAGTGGGAGGGGTTGGATTTGAGTGGGACTTGCACATCAGAGCTTATTTCTTGAGTAGCATTGAAAATTGGGCTGGGCAAATGTTTTGTTAGTGGGATGAATTGTAAAGGACCTGCCTAGTATGGGCCAACAGGCCTGCTGCAGTGTTCCTCCTTTCTTATGTTCTTATGTTCTAATTACTCCATTTTAAATTATTTGCACACACACACACACACACACACACACACACACACATACAGAGACGCAAGGAGGAAAAAGAGGCAATGACGAAGATGAGCAGGACCCAGACACAGGAGGAAGGGCAAACACACCCCACAGAATCTCCCACCAAAGGACTCCAACCGCAACATTCCCAACGCAACTGAGCAACCTATACTACAACCCACTCACTGTTCCCTCTGCCACCAACCCCCATATCACGAACCTCACCCCAACAGCTGTCCCTTATGGGCATTCTGACCCCACCCCCATCATCACAAACCCCACCTACACCACAGCCCCATATAGGCCCCCACCAAGGCTCTCGCTCCCCCAACCCCAATATACTTGCATGACCACAGCGATAGAAAAGAAACTGAAAGTTTGGTACGCAAACGCGGATGGAATAACGAATAAACATGAGGAGTGGAACGAAAGAATCAGTGAAAAATCCCCAGACATCATAGCAGTCACAGAAACAAAACTCGCTGAGACAATAACAGACACAATCTTCCCAACGGGATATCAGATCCTGAGGAAAGATAGAAGGAGTAGAGGGGGAGGAGGGGTTGCACTGCTCATAAAACACCGATGGGGATTTGAGGAAATGGAAGGCATGGACATGATTGGAGAAAGAGACTACATTATAGGTACAATTCAGTCCGGAGAACATAAAGTAGTCATTGGAGTGATGTATAACCCACCACAGAACTGCAGGAGGCCGAGAGAGGAGTATGAAGAGAGCAACAGAGCGATGGTGGACACACTGGCTGAGTTGGCAAGAAGAGCTCACTTGAGCAGAGCAAAGTTACTGGTAATGGGCGATTTCAACCACAGGGAGATCGACTGGGAAAACCTGGAGCCACATGGGGGTCCCGAGCCAAGATGATGGATGTGGTACTTGAAAACCTCATACATCAACATGTCAGGGACACAACCAGAGAGAGAGGGGAGGATGAGCCAGCAAGACTGGATCTTGTGTTCACCCTGAGCAGTTCAGACATTGAGGACATCACTTACGAGAGACCCCTTGGAGCTAGCGATCACGTGGTTCTGAGTGTTGATTATATAGTAGGGTTACAAGTGGAGAAGGTAACAGGAACTGAAGGGGACAGGTCAAACTATAAAAGGGGGGACTACACAGGTATGAGAAACTTCCTGCAGGAGGTTCAGTGGGACAGAGAAATGGTAGGAAAATCAGTAAACGAGATAATGGAATATATGGCAACAAAGTGCAAGGAGGCAGAGGAAAGGTTTGTTCCCAAGGGAAACAGAAATAATAGGAAGACCAAAACGAGTCCTTGGTTTACCCGAAGGTGTAGGGAGGCAAAAACTAAGTGCAACAGAGAATGGAAAAGGTACAGGAGGCATAGGACCCAGGAAAACAAGGAGATTAGTAGAAGAGCCAGAAACGAGTATGCACAGATAAGGAGGGAGGCCCAGCGACAGTATGAAAACGACATAGCATTGAAAGTCAAATCTGACCCGAAACTGCTGTATAGCCACATTAGGAGGAAGACAACAGTCAAGGACCAGGTGATAAGGCTGAGGAAAGAAGGTGGAGAACTCACAAGAAACGATCAAGAGGTATGTGAGGAGCTCAGCACGAGATTTAAGGAAGTATTTACAGTAGAGACAGGAAGGACTCTGGGGGGACAGACCAGATGGGGACACTAGCAAGGAATACACCAACAAGTGTTGGACGACATACATACAGATGAGGAGGAGGTGAAGAAACTGCTAAGGAACATCGATACCTCAAAGGCAGTGGGACCGGACAACATCTCCCAGTGGGTCCTTAGAGAGGGAGCAGATATGCTGTGCGTGCCACTTACCACAATCTTCAATACGTCCCTGGAAACTGGGCAACTACCTGAGGTATGGAAGACGGCAAATGTAGTTCCCATTTTTTAAAAAGGAGACAGAAAAGAGGCACTAAACTATAGACCAGTGTCACTGACGTGTATAGTACGCAAAGTTATGGAGAAGATTATCAGGAGGAGAGTGGTGGAGCACCTGGAACGGAACGAGAGTATATATGCCAACCAGCACGGATTCATGGAAGGCAAATCCTGTGCCACAAACCTTCTGGAGTTTCATGATAAAATAACAGAAGTAAGACACGAGAGAGAGGGGTGGGTTGATTTCATCTTCTTTGACTGCAAGAAGGCCTTTGACACAGTTCCTCACAAGAGATTAGTGCAGAAGCTAGAGCATCAGGCGCATATAACAGGAAGGGCACTGCAATGGATCAGAGAATACCTGACAGGGAGGCAACAACGAGTCATGGTACGTAATGATGTATCACAATGGGCACCTGTGACGAGCGGGGTCCCACAGGGGTCGGTCCTAGGACCAGTGCTATTTTTGGTATATGTGAACGACATGATGGAAGGGTTAGACTCAGAAGTGTCCCTGTTTGCAGATGATGTGAAGTTAATGAGGAGAATTAAATCAGATGAGGACCAGGCAGGACTTCAAAGAGACCTGGACAGACTGGACACCTGGTCCAGCAAATGGCTTCTAGAATTTAATCCTGCCAAATGCAAAGTCATGAAGATAGGGGAAGGGCACAGAAGATCACAGACATAGTATAGGCTAGGTGGCCAAAGACTGCAAACCACACTCAAGGAGAAAGATCTTGGGGTGAGTATAACACCGAGCATGTCTCCGGAAGCACACATCAATCAGATAACTGCTGCAGCATATGGGCGCCTGGCAAACCTGAGAACAGCATTCCGATACCTTAGTAATGAATCGTTCAAGACACTGTACACCGTGTACGTCAGGCCCATACTGGAGTATGCAGCACCTGTTTGGAACCCGCACTTGATAAAGCACGTCAAGAAACTAGAGAAAGTACAAAGGTTTGCGACAAGGTTAGTTCCAGAGCTAAGGGGAATGTCCTATGAAGAAAGATTAAGGGAAATCGGCCTGACGAAACTGGAGGACAGGAGGGTCAGGGGAGACATAATAACGACATATAAAATACTGCTTGGAATAGACAAGGTGGACAAAGACAGGATGTTCCAGAGAGGGGACACAGAAACAAGAGGCCACAATTGGAAGTTGAAGACACAAATGAGTCAGAGAGATATTAGGAAGTATTTCTTCAGTCATAGAGTTGTAAGGCAGTGGAATAGCCTAGAAAATGACGTAGTGGAGGCAGGAACCATACACAGTTTTAAGACGAGGTTTGATAAAGCTCATGGAGCGGGTAGAGAGAGGGCCCAGTAGCAACCGGTGAAGAGGCGGGGCCAAGAGCTTAGACTCGACCATGCAACCACAAATAGGTGAGTACAAATAGGTGAGTACACACATACACACACTGGAAAACTTCATGTACCAACACGTAAGGGACACTACAAGAGAGAGAGGAGAGGATGAACCAGCAAGGCTGGACTTAGTATTCACCTTGTGTAGTGCAGATATCGAGGACATCACATATGAAAGACCCCTTGGGGCCAGTGACCATGTGGTTTTAAGCTTCGAATACACAGTAGAGCTACAAGTGGAGGGGGAAGCAGGAAGGCCAGGACAAATGAAGCCAAACTACAAGAAAGGGGACTACACAGGAATGAGGAACTTCCTGAACGGGGTTCAGTGGGACAGAGAACTGGCAGGGAAGCCAGTTAATGAGATGATGGAATATGTAGCAACAAAATGCAAGGAGGCTGAGGAGAGGTTTGTACCCAAGGGTAACAGGAATAATGAAAAAGCCAGGATGAGCCCATGGTTTACCCAAAGGTGCAGGGAGGCCAAAACCAAGTGTGCTAGGTAATGGAAGAAGTATAGATGGCAAAGGACCCAGGAGAACAAGGAGAGCAGTCGTAGAGCCAGAAATGACTATGCACAGGTAAAAAGGGAGGTCCAACGACAATATGAAAATGACATAGCAGTGAAAGCCAAATCTAACCCGAAGCTGTTGTACAGCCACATCAGGAGGAAAACAACAGTCAAGGACCAGGTAATCAGGCTAAGGAAGGAAGAAGGAGAGATCACAAGAAACAACCGCGAAGTATGTGAGGAACTCAACATGAAATTCAAAGAAGTGTTCACAGAGGAGACAGAAGGAACTCCAGAAAGTCGGAGAGATGGGGTACACCACCAAGTGATGGACACAATACATACAACCGAGGAAGAAGTGAAGAGGCTTCTGAGCAAGCTAGATACCTCCAGGGCAATGGGGCCGGATAACATCTCTCCATGGGTCCTGAGAGAGGGAGGAGAGATGCAATGTGTACCCCTAACAACAATATTCAACACATCTATCGAAACAGGGAGATTATCTGAGGTATGGAAGACAGCAAATGTAGTCCCAATTTTCAAAAAAGGAGACAGACATGAAGCACTAAACTACAGACCAGTGTCACTGACATGTATAGTATGCAGAATCATGGAGAAGAATATCAGGAGAAGAGTGGTGGAACACCTAGAAAGGAATGATCTCATCAACAGCAGCCAACACGGTTTCAGGGACGGGAAATCCTGTGTCACAAACCTAATGGAGTACTATGACAGGGTGACAACAGTAAGACGATAAAGAGAGGGGTGGGTAGATTGCATTTTCTTGGACTGTAAGAAAGTGTTTGACACAGTTCCACACAAGAGATTAGTACAAAAACTGGAGGACCAAGCAGGAATACCAGGGAAGGCACTACAATGGATCAGGGAATACCTGTTAGGAAGATAGTAGCGAGTCGTGGTACGCAGCGAGGTGTCGGAGTGGGCACCTGTAACGAGTGGGGTCCCACAGGGGTCAGTTCTAGAACCGGTGCTGTTTCTGGTATTTGTGAAAGCCATGACAGAAGGAATAGACTCTGAAGTGTCAATGTTTGCAGATGATGTGAAGTTGATGAGAAGAATTCAATCCGACGAGGACCAGGCAGAACTACAAATGGTCCATCAATTGGCTCCTGGAGTTCAACACCACCAAGTGCAAAGTCATGAAGATTGGGGAATGGCAAAGAAGACCGCAGACGGAGTACAGTCTAGGGGACCAGATACTACAAACCTCACTCAAAGAAAAAGATCTTCGAGTGAATATAACACCAGGCACATCTCCTGAAGAGCACATCAACCAAATAACTGCTGCAGCATATGGGCGCCTAGCAAACCTCAGAACAGCTTTCCGCTATCTTAATAAGGAATCGTTCAGAACCCTGTACACTGTGTACGTTAGGCCCATATTGGAGTATACGGCACCAGTTTGGAACCCACACCTAGCCAAGCACGTAAAGAAACTAGAGAAAGTGCAAAGGTTTGCAACAAAACTAGTCCCAGAGCTAAGAGGTATGTCCTACGAGGAGAGGTTAAGGGAAATCGACTTGACGACACTGGAGAACAGGAGAGATAGGGAGGACATGATAACGACATACAAAATACCGAGAGGAATTGACAAGGTGAACAAAGACAGGACGTTCCAGAGATGGGACACAGCAACAAGGGGACACAGTTGGAAGTTGAAGACACAGGTGAATCACAGGGATGTTAGGAAGTATTTCTTCAACCACAGAGTAGTCAGGAAGTTTGGAATAATTTGGGAAGCGATGTAGTGGAGGCAGGATCCATACATAGCTTTAAACAGAGGTATGATAAAGCTCATGGTGCATGGAGTGTGACCCAGTAGTGGCCAGTAAGTACAACTAGGTGAACACACACACTCACTCACTCACACACACACACACACACACACACACACACACACACACACACACACACACACACACACACACACACACACACACACAACAGTCAAGGACCAGGTAATCAGACTGAGGAAGGGTGATGGGGAATTCACAAGAAAAGACCAAGAGGTATGTCAGGAGCTCAACACAAGATTTAAAGAGGTATTTACAGTGGAAACCAGTAGGACTCCAGGAAATCAGAACAGGGGGGCACACCCGCAAGTGCTGGATGAGGTACATATAACCAAGGAGGAGGTGAAGAAGCTGCTATGCGAACTTGACACCTCAAAGGCGGTGGGACCAGACAACATCTCTCCATGGGTCCTTAAAGAGGGAGCAGAGATATTGTGTGAGCCATTAACAAAGATCTTCAACACATCACTTGAAACTGGGCAACTCCCTGAGGTATGGAAAATGGCAAATGTAGTCCCAATTTTTAAAAAGGGAGACAGACATGAGGCACTAAACTACAGACCTGTATCACTAACGTGTATAGTATGCAAGGTCATGGAGAAGATCATCAGGAGGAGAGTGGTGGGGCACCTGGAAAGAAACAAGTGTATAATTGACAACCAGCACGGTTTCAGGGAAGGAAAATCCTGTGTCACAAACCTACTAGAGTTTTATGACAAGGTGACAGAAGTAAGACAAGAGAGAGAGGGGTGGATCGACTGCATATTTTTGGACTGCAAGAAGGCCTTCGACACAGTTCCTCACAAGAGGTTACTGCAAAAGCTAGAGGATCAGGCACACATAACAGGAAAGGCACTGCAATGGATCAGAGAATACCTGTCAGGGAGGCAACAACGAGTCATGGTACGCGACGAGGTGTCAGAGTGGGCGCCTGTGACAAGCGGGGTTCCACAGGGGTCAGTCCTAGGACCTGTGCTGTTCTTGGTATATGTGAACGACATAACTGAAGGGATAGACTCAGAAGTGTCCTTGTTTGCAGATGATGCGAAGTTAATGAGAAGAATCAAATCGGATGAGGATCAGGCAGGACTACAAAGAGACCTGGACAGGCTACAAGCCTGGTCCAGCAACTGGCTCCTTGAATTTAACCCTGCCAAATGCAAAGTCATGAAGATTGGGGAAGGGCAAAGAAGACCGCAGACACAATATAGTTTAGATGGCCAAAGACTGCAAACCTCACTCAAGGAAAAAGACCTGGGGGTGAGTATAACACCGAGCATATCTCCTGAGGCGCACATCAATCAGATAACTGCTGCAGCATACGGGCGCCTGGCAAACCTACGGATAGCGTTCCGATACCTCAGTAAGGATTCGTTTAAGACTTTGTATACCATTTATGTCAGGCCCATACTGGAGTATGCAGCACCAGTTTGGAATCCACACCTAGTCAAGCACGTCAAGAAATTAGAGAAAGTGCAAAGGTTTGCAACAAGACTAGTCCCAGAGCTACGGGGATTGTCCTACGAAGAAAGGTTGAGGGAAATCGGCCTGACAACACTGGAGGACAGGAGGGTCAGGGGAGACATGATAACGACATATAAAATACTGAGCGGAATAGACAAGGTGGACAAAGACGGAATGTTCCAGAGAAGGGACACAGACACAAGAGGTCACAATTGGAAGTTGAAGACTCAGATGAATCAAAGGGATGTTAGGAAGTATTTCTTCAGTCATAGAGTAGTCAGGCCGTGGAATAGCCTAGAAAGTGACGTAGTGGAGGCGGGAACCATACATAGTTTTAAGGCGAGGTATGATAGAGCTCATGGGGCAGGGAGAGAGAGGACCTAGTAGCAATCAGCGAAGAGGCGGGGCCAGGAGCTGTGACTCGACCCCTGCAACCACAAATAGGTGAGTACAAATAGGTGAGTACACACACACACACACACACACACACACACACACACACACACACACATATATATATATATATATATATATATATATATATATATATATATATATATATATATATATATATATATATATATATATATATATATATATATATGTCGTGCCGAATAGGCAGAACTTGCGATCTTGCCTTAAATAGCAACGCTCATCTTGCCATATAGGACAAGTGAAAATTTGTGTATGCAATAATATCACCAAAATCATTCTGAACCTAACGAAAAAATCTATATTTCACTGTGTTTGTTTACTATTAAATTATTGTAAACAAATCTAAAATATATAGTTGGGTTAGGCTAAAATAAATTGTTCTTGTTATAATAAGGTTAGGTAAGTTTTCTAAGATTCTTTTGGTGCAAAATTATAAATTTTTACATCAACATTAATGAAAAAAATATATCTTTAAACGTATAAGAGAAAATTTTAGAAAGGATTTAATTTTAAATGAGTTCTTGCTAATTGACCAGTTTTACATATTCGGCACGACATATATATATATATATATATATATAAATATATATATATATATAAATATATATATATATATATATAAATATATATATATATATATATATATATGTATATATATATATATATATATATATATATATATATATATATATATATATATATATATATATATATATATATATATATATATATATATATATATATATATATATATATATATATATATATATATATATATATATATATATATATATATATTTGCGTGTGTGTGTGTGAAATACAGAGGCACATACTTGGGTTTAAGTCCTGTCGACTACGCGACGGTCATTAAGAGTGTCACGTGGAACCAGCAGTCAGGTTCACTATAATACTGTACATACTCCAAAATATACAGAAATCCTAGGTACGTATACTCAGATATACACACCCTTCAGAGTATTACAACCCAGGAATCCAAAGGCCTGTTATCCTGGGTGTAAAGGGACCAAAATAAACACATCAGAAATCTTTTGACTTATATTATCCTTCACAAAGTAAGAACAGAATTATGTACACTATATACACTATGTACAACAATAGGTATTTGTTCACTCCACGGTAAGCAAGGCAAAATAGAAGCCACTAGAGAGCAGACCGTGCTTCAACCAGCTCTATAATGGGAATGACAAGGGCAGACAGGTGTGTGGTACCTACAACACCTCTGCAATTGCCAAAACCATCTTCTCATTGACTGGAACCTGGGTACTGATCGAACGACGGGGCCCCATCGAATAAACGGTATGTACTCTTTGCATGCCACACCCCCACCCCGAGAGGGCTCAGGAATAGGCTCCCACCTCCCATTGCTAACCGTGCCACCATGGCACCATATAATGGGACCGCCTTTCCTCTCAACCATCCAACTCTTAGATAGAGCTCAGATTTATTCGCGACATAAAGCCAAACTCTAAACTGAGAGCAAGACAGCAGACAGTAGGGCTAACATAGGTCCAAGACACGGCGGACGGTAGCCCGCATCCCCTCACTAAAAGAAAAAAACCACACAAGGGGAAAAAAAGAGCTAAAACAGATTACCACAGATCCCTAACACATCCTAACTTAAAATACTCTTGATAAGGTATCTGCCAACTTATTTTCTTTGCCGGCAATGTGTAATATTCTGAGAGAATAGGGTTGCAGTCGTAGACTGCCTCGTATTGTGGTTCTTCATGGCTTGGAGATATACCAGAGGGTTGTGGTCACTATAGACAGTGACTACCTGCGAAGTCTGGCCCACGTAAACATCGAAGTGCTCCAAAGCCAGTACCAGCGTGAGGGCTTCTTTTTCAATAGTAGAGTAAGCCCTCTGGTGTGGCTGGAACTTTGATGAATAGAATCCTACAGGCTACAACCCCTCGTCCCCATCTTGCAACAGTACTGCCCCAACCCCAGACTCACAAGCATCAACCTGTAATGAGAAAGGTTTGGAGAAGTCTGAAGACAAAAGAATGGGTTCAGTACACAATAATCTTTTCGCTTTCGTAAAAGCATTTTGACATTCTGGGGTCCAATTAAAGGGAAATTTGTGACTGGTAAGAGAGGTAAGGGGGGCTACAATATCTGAAAAAAAATTTGCAAAATTTTCTATAAAATCCTATCATGCCTAGGAAACGTTGAAGAGATTTCCTGTCATGGGGAATTGGGTAATCTTTAATGGCAAGAACTTTGGCAAATTTAGGAGCAACTTTGCCACTACCTACTTCATGACCTAGAAAAGTAACAGTGGCCTGGCCAAAGGAAGACTTAAATAATTAACAGTTAAATGGGAGCTCTGGAGGGTCTCAAAGAGAGCCTTAAGCCTTAGGCCTTTTACATCACTAGTGAGGCCTCATTTAGATTATGCTGCTCAGTTTTGGTCCCCTTACTACAGGATGGATATAGACTCATTAGAGAACATACAGAGAAGAATGACTAAAATTATTTACTGTGTAAGTAAGTTTATTCAGGTATACACAAATACAGTTACATAGAATTATCATACATAGCAGCATATGTGTAGAGAACCTAGGATAACCCAAAAAAGTCAGACACAGTGACTTATTTCCATTTGGGGAATCCAAATGGCCTGTTATCCTGGGTGTAAAGGGAGCAAATTAACACAGCAGAAAACTTTTGACTTATAATATCCTTCACAAAGTAAGAACAGAATTATGTACACTATATACACTATGTACAACAATAGGTATTAGTGCACTCCACGGTAAGCAAGGCAGAATAGAAGCCACTAGAGAGCAGACCGTGCTTCAACCAGCACTAGAATGGGAATGACAAGGCAGACAGGAGAGTGGTACCCACATCACCTCTGCGATTACCAAAACCATCTTCTCATTGGCTTTGTAAATTGTGAATTCATTACCTCTGTAACTTGCTCAGCTATCAAAACTTTGAGGCCCAGTCCCTGGACCCATTATGTACCTCTGTAATCTTTTGACTACCGCCCACAGGATGGGTATGGGGTGCATAATAAACATATTAAACTAAACTAACTCATTGGCTGGAACCTGGGTACTGATTGAACGACGGGGCCCCATCGTCAACCCTTAGCACCTGGTTCGCTGGTTGGGGGAGACAGCCTTTCAATGAGGGTGTGTACATGTGCCGAATAAAGGTTGCGTACTCTTTGCATGCCACACAGAGTGTACCACTGATGCACAAACATAGGTGAATATACACAGAGATATGCACCTCTCAGTGTATATACACTGATACCTCAACAGTGTATAAAACAGTGTGGAAATACCTATATATAATACCAATAACAAAGCCATTAGTCCCATGCAGTATATTTACGTTAATGAAAACTGATGGTTTTTTTTCTAAAAAAAAAAAGGTGGGAATTGTCACAGAAAATATTAAAAGAACTATCAACAATAACGTTTTTAATTTTCGACTGAGCGTTCGTAATAGAGTGAAGCAGACGAAAGTAATTGTTAAGTTTCAGCTTAATTTGAGTGCAGATGTAGTTATTTAAACCAGAGTACTAAATCATTAACACTCTCTACACCCATATATATATATATATATATATATATATATATATATATATATATATATATATATATATATATATATATATATATATATATATATATATATATATATATATATATATATATATATATATATATATATATATATATATATATATGAGATTAATGTTTGTTTTGTATTTCACTCGTGCCGTGAAATATGGGAACGGGGAGGCTGGGATGAAATGAACTAGCTATAGGCCTTTCGTTCTGCAGCGAAGGCCTCTTCAGAAGTGAAGTTTAGCGATGGCCGTGTCCACACTGCCCCTCTTCCTCTGAGTTCCTATTGCAACATTACATAGCCCCTGACGAGGCACTGGTTGCATTGCGAAAGGCCTAGAACTATTCCATGTCATACCCTCATGTGGCTAGTATGGAACACATTCGTACAGCATAATGATGTCAGCGAGATAAAGTCAGTTGATCAAATGAAAATGCTGACCCACAGATGGCTCCAACTTTATCCTGTTCCCTACTTGTATGTTTCATAACAATAAAAGGATTTCAAATGAGCTGATGTAGGTAACAGCTCTTAGCTTGTCAATAAAGTTAGGAATCCTTAACCTAACCTTGTCAAACCCTGTGTAAAGAGAGAGAGAGAGAGAGAGAGAGAGAGAGAGAGAGAGAGAGAGAGAGAGAGAGAGAGGACGGGGCAGAGGACGCGGAAGAGGACGTGGAGGAGGAAGACATCTACAGCCGTCTCACCCTCCACTAACACAGTTCCGGCGGCAGAATCTGAGGACAAATCTGCAAAACACAGGAGGTGCAACAAATCCTAGTCCACCCTCCCAGGCACCTAGGCTGTGCTCTCGCTGTCACCGGAAGGGGCACACTGCCAACAACTGCCTGCGAGATACCAGGTGTAATTACTGCTACAAGAAAGGACATCAGGAGGACCAGTGTCGGAAGAAAAAGGAACTTGACAGACAGGGCCACCTGTTTAGAGACCTGTTCAGGATCTCTGAATTGGTGAACACTCTCACACGTCACCCACTTAGCTACTCCTATCCCAGCCCAGCAGGTGGGATTGTGCCTTATACAAGACCACAGACCTACATCCCTGCAGCTGCCTCAGTACCCTACCTCTCTCAAGGGCAGGCACCTTACATTCCCTACACACCCACCACCTCAAGCTGACCACTTCATCATGAGGAGCCAGTCTATCAGCATCCTGTCGGCCAACATTAGAGGTTTCATTACTAATGTTGGAGAGCTCACACATAGTTTTGTGAACACTCGACGTCCCGACATGAGAGCTGTTGTTGAAACATTTTTGGATGACAGGACTCCAGAAAATTTTGCAAGAATTGCTGGCTACACCTCATGGATGAGAAGAGACAGGCAAGGGCAAGGAGGAGGTGTTGCTGTGCGCTTCTCTAAAAGTGTTCATGCCCAGCAAATTGATGTTGCCACACCTACACATCTTGAAATGATGTTCTTCAAGCTCTGTATAAACACTAGTACCTCTGTACTAGCATGTGCAATGTACAGACCTCAGTGGCAACATGCAGACCCCATCAACTTCCTAATGGAAAATATTGACTCCCTTCTGCTACAACACAACTGTCAACATATTATAATTGTTGGTGACCTCAACCAGCACCTTATACAGAGGGAGTTTGATGACCCTCTTGCAGTGTTTGACATGAGAAACTTTGTTGATTTCCCTACTCATATCTCTGGCTCCTCCCTTGACCCAGTAGTGAGTGATCTGGCAGAAGGCATAGTCACTTGTCAACCCCTCGGCTACGTTGGATCGTCTGACCACAAGGCTGTTTTTACGACACTTAAGATCCCAACAGAACGAGGTGAGGAGTCTACACGCACAACCTGGCTATGGGAAAGAGGTAATTGGCCAGCCCTTTGCTCTGAGCTCGCCACCACCGATTTGAATGCTCTTCTCCAAGGGGATGTTGACAACCAAGTGAAAGCCTTCACTGGACACATCCTTAATCTACAACAAGAACACATTCCTCACCGGCAATATGTGACGAAGCCTACAGATCAGCCTTGGTTTGGCTTTCGTTGTAGAGAGGCTGCTACTGCTAAGTACAAAGCATGGCGAAGGTATAAGAGACATCCTACCACCTATAACAGGAACTTGCACACGCAAGCCTGTAGGCATATGGGTGATGTTCAAAAGTGGGCCATTGCTAAATGGGAGGTGTACTCTAAAAGAAAGCTAGCATCAGGTAGGGTAGGCTCCAAAACCTGGTGGTCCCTGGTCAAGGACAGACAAGGTTATCTGCCTGATGAACTTATTCCACCTCTAAATCGACGGGATGGGACCACCTCTACTAGTAGTCAAGAGAAAGCGGACCTCTTTGCTGAACACTTTGCTACCAAAATGCAAGTTCCTGATCCAGCAAGGAACCCTCCTTGGCTAGCTGCAAGAACTGTGTCAAAACTGTCAGTGGTGACAATAAGGCAGGAGGAGGTGCACTTCCTTCTTAAATCGCTTGACCAAGAAAAGGCTGTGGGCCCAGACAAGTTGAGCCCAAGATTGTTGAGATGTGCAGACCAGCTAGCAGCACCTCTAACTCGCATCTTTCAGCACTGCCTAGTACAGTGTAAATGGCCCTCTCTATGGAAAGAGGCAAATGTAGTCCCTGTTCACAAAAAGAAGAGCAGAGCAGAAATCAGCAACTACAGACCAGTGTCACTCCTGTCAATCACTGGTAAGATCCTTGAGACAATAATCTCAAGACAAATGACAGAGTTTTTTGACTACCACTCACTACTTTGTGATCGTCAATATGGCTTCAGGAAAGGTTACTCTGCTGCTGATCTGTTATTAAACCTCTCCACTAAGTGGCACCAGTCACTGGAGGAATCCAAAGTCAGCTGTGTGGTAGCACTGGACATTGCTGGCGCTTTCGACCGGGTGTGGCACCAGGGCCTCTAAGCAAAACTTCAAGCACTGGGAATTGCAGGCTCTACGCTATGTCTCGTCAGTGATTACCTTCATGGTAGATCTCTAAGTGTAGTTCTCAATGGAACGGAATCAGCAAGACATCCTATTGGGGCAAGTGTTCCACAAGGAAGCGTGCTGGGTCCATTGTTATGGAATGTCTACTTCAACGACCTTCTTCATCTCATCCCAGAATCACATGGATATGCAGACGACTGTACACTGACATTCACTTATCCAAGAGAAGAAATGCCAGCTGCTCTAAGCTACATCAAGCACCAGATGAGAGCTATATCAGCTTGGGGAAATAGATGGCAGGTAACATTTGCACCTGAGAAAACGCAAATGATGATCGTCTCTAGGCACCATGATGGTAATGCTGGTGCAGTAGTAAGGATGAATGGGAAGGTGTTGGCACCTGGAGAAGAAGTTGATATCCTTGGGGTGAAATTTGACTCCAAACTAAACATGAAGAACCATGTTGTAAATCTTGCAAACAAGGCAGCCAGGAAGCTTACAGCACTTCGCCGTATCTCGCATCTGCTTGACAGTAGGGGTTGCAAGATCCTGTACGAGGCACAAGTACGCTCACACCTTGTGTATGCTCCACTTTCTTGGTTTGCCTGCCCCCCCCCTCTCATTTGCGACTGCTTGACAGAGTAGAGAACAGAGCAAGACGTCTCATCTCTCGCCTGGACCCATCTTGGATAGATCTGTCATTTCAGCAGAGCCTTCAACATAGGAGGGATGTGGGTGGCCTTACTGTTATGTACAAGGCCAATATTGTCAAAATACCACACTTGGATCCACTTCGAGAACAGCATGAAATAAGCTTTTATGCCACAAGACGGGCAGAAAGCAGCAACTTCAATCTGGCTGTACCCTTCTCCAGAACATCACTCCATCTGAGATCATATACACCCAGGATGACTCGAGTATGAAACACATTCGTACAGGATAATGATGTCAACGAGATAAAGTCAGTTGATCAAATGAAAATGCTGACCCACAGATGGCTCCAACTTCATCCTGTTCCCTACTTGTATGTCTCATAACAATAAAAATGCTTTCAAATGAGCTGATGTAGGTAACAGCTCTTAGCTTGCCAATAAAGTTAGGAATCCTTAACCTGTAAATAGCTTGTCAATAAAGCTAGGGATCCTTAACCTTGTCAAACCCTGTGTAAAAAAAAAAAAAAAAAAAAGAGGCAGAGAGAGAGAGGGAGGGAGGGAGGGAGGGAGGGAGCCAGAGAGAGAGAGAGAGAGAGAGAGAGAGAGAGAGAGAGAGGAGAGAGAGAGAGGAGGAGAGAGAGAGAGAGAGAGAGAGGAGAGAGAGAGAGAGGAGAGAGAGAGAGAGAGAGAGAGAGAGAGAGAGAGAGAGAGAGAGAGAGAGAGAGTAAATATAGGGCAATGATGGTGATGACTCAGGTCTTACAAGTACTGGGAACAGACAACAACATTTAAGCAGCAACAATTACATTAACGAGGAAAGTTGAAACTTCTTTACAGAGTGAACAGTGTGAAGGAACCAGTCTTAGTAACAACACACATGTGTCTTGCAAAGACGCATACGTTGCGGAACAAGCTTTTGTTGGAACAATCTTTTGCTGTGTGTAGAGTTTGATCAAGCTGGCACTACGCTATTTGAATCCAGTCGTGAGTTTTGCTGCGAATTTTATGTAAAGAGACAGCTGAGTAAGCTGTGAGCAGTGTTAGCCAGACTGTGTTCTAACACTGTAGTATACCTGCGGACGGTTTCAAGTGCTCTTCTTTCCTTTGTAGACCGGACTGACTGGAGTCTGTTTTCCTTGTTCTGTGTCTGTTCAACCAGTTTATTCCTGTTGGCGGCTCGCTGGCCCACATAAAAATCATAGCCTGGTTGATCTGGTATTTGATGGAGGTAGTGGTCCAGTTTCATCCTGAAAATTCCTATATTTGTTCTAGCAATAGTTTTAGACCACGGATGGTGATATAGTGTTCTATTATTGTGCCCGTGGCGTCCCTGCTTTTCACTGTCTATTTTAAACTTCCTCTCGTATCTCTCATTCCAGTAAGCTGTTATTGTAGTTTGTAGATGTGAACCCAGGTCCTCAAGCATCTCCCCCTGTATATATATTATAAGATATCTCTTTTCTCAACTCCAGAGAGTACATTGCAAGTACTCTGGAGGGTTCTTGGTATTGTAATGCTTTATTGTCTATGCGGGCGGTAAAAGATCTCTCTATAATTTCCAGCTCTGACGCCTCTCCTGCCTTGAGTGGAACCTTCGACACTGAACACAAATATGAGAGCGCAAGTTACTTGTGTTGAAAATGGTATAAAACACAGACAAATTGGTGACAGAGACACATGTACAACAATAAAGATACCCAACTGTTGTACATGTGTCTTAATCACCTACGTGAGTAGTGTCAACACTGCATTATTTATCTTGTTTTGAAAGGTCACTTTACCCACCCTATCATTCCTCCGACCTTGTCTGCATTTGCCATGTTGTATTTTCTAAATGATAAGTCATTTGACATTATCGTACCCGAGGTCCTTGCTCGCGCTAGTGATATTTTGCATTATATATATATATATATATATATATATATATATATATATACATATATATATATATATATATATATATATATATATATATATATGGTGTGTGTGTGTGTGTGTGTGTGTGTGTGTGTGTGTGTGTGTGTGTGTGTGTGTGTGTGTGTGTGTGTGTGTGTGTGTGTAGGGCGTTCAGAGGCAATGACAAAAATCTAGCCGGCTCTTCAACTGTGCTGGCGTTGAGGGGATCGCTGATCCATACCGTTCTTTTTTTTTCCGACATTTCGCTCATTTCTTTTTCATCATCGGTGTACGAGCCTCGTCCGTAGTGGGCCAATTCCTGGGACAACAGACGTGTGCAACAGTTAGGTATCTTTATTACGAAACGTTTCGCCTACATAGTAGGCTTCTTAAGTCGAGTGCAGAAGAGGGAGCAGAAGCAGTAGTCAGTCCATCACAGGTGAAGACTTAGTTTTGAGGTGGTCAGTCCCTCAGTCTGTAGAAGAGTTTTGCTACATAGTCTGGAACAATGTGTTCATCCTGGGATACAAAGATATCATGGAAAGCATATAAATCATAGGAATGTAGGATATAGGAAGACACTGATGATGGAGTCAAGCAGAAATGTGCTCATAAATGCTCTGGTAATACCTTCAACGTGTGGAAAAAGACTCTCATGTGCATTTTGAGACATTTATTAAGAAAAAAACGTTTCGCCACGAGTGGCTTCTTCAGTCCTAATATAGAGATAACTAAACAACAACGTTCTTCTAAACCCAACCTTTCTCACCACAACTGTACTACTACTACTACTACCACTACTACCACCACTACTACCACCACTATTACCACCACTACTACTACCACTACTACAACCACCACTACTGCTACCACTACTACTACCACCACTACTACCACCACTACTACCACCAATACTACCACTACTACTACCACCACTACTACCACCACTACTACCACAACTACTACCACTACTACTACCACTACTACTACCACTACTACCACCACTATTACCACTACTACTACCTGCTGCAACACTGCTACTGCACTACTACCACTGCTGCCACCAATGCTACCACTACTACACACTGCTGCCACCACTGCTACCACCTTTCTGCCACTACTGCTACCACTACTACTACCACTACTGCACCACCACTACTGCCATGCTGCTGCCACCACTGCTGCCTGCTGCTGCAGGCCGCCACTGCTGCTGCCACTGCTGCCACTGCTGCCGCTGCTGCCCACTTGATGCTGCTGCCGCCTGCTGCCGCAGTGCCACTGCCGCCACTGCTGCCATGATGCTGCTGCCACCGCTGCTGCCGCCAGTGCTGCTGCCACTGCTGCCGCCAGTGCTGCTGCCGCCTGCTGCCTGCCTGCTGCCACCACTGCTGCCACCCTGCTGCAATGCCACTGCTGCTGCCTGCTGCTGCCACTGCTGCCTGCTGTTGCCCACTGCTGCTGCCGCTGCTGCAGTGCCACTTTGCTGCTGCCCTTTGCTGCCGCTGCCACTGCTGTCTTGCTCTGCGGCTGCCGCTGCTGCTGCTGCCTGCTGCTGCCGTTGCTGCTGCCGCCTGCTGCCACCACTCTTTCTGCCACTGCTGCCACTTTCTGCTGTGCACCACTCTGCTGCCACTGCTGCAGCCACCGCTGCTGCCACCACTCTGCCACTCGTGGCCCCAGCCCCTGCTCTCTGCCTGCTACCGCCACTGCTCTGCCACTGCTGCCACCACTCTGCCATCCGCCTGCTGTTGCCACCGCTGCTGCCACTGCTGCTGGCACCGCTGCTGCTGCCACCACCACTGCTGCCACCACTGCTGTTGCCGTCACTCAAGCTGCCATGCTGCTGCCACAGCTGCTGCCACCACTGCTGCTACCGCCACTGCTGCTGCCACTTTCTGGCTAGAGATCGTTGCTGCTATGATAGGGCTGCCACCACTACTTTGCTGCAGATGCTGCCGCCACTCTGCTGCTGCCACTCTGCTCTGCACCACTGTTTGCCACTGCTGCTGCCACTTTGCTGCTCTGCTCTACTGACTGCCACTGCTCTGGCTGCCACTGCTCTCTGCCACTGCTGTAAGCACTCACTCTGCTGCTCACTGCCACCACTCTTTCACTGCCACACTCTTTCTCACAATGTGCTGCCAGCACCTGCTGCTGCCACCACTGCTGCTGCCGCCTGCTGCTGCTGGTGCTGCCTGCTGCTGCTGCCACTGCTGCTGCCGCTGCTGCTGCCACTGCTGCACTGCCCAACTGCCGCTGCTGCTGTACAGCTACAGGCTGCTATACTGCACTGCTGCTGCCACTGCTGCTGCGCCACTGCTGCTGCCTGCTGCTGTTATCTTTCCTGCTGCCACCGCTTGCTGCTGGTGCTGCCGCGCCAAAACACTGCCCTGCTGCAGTATCTGCTGTGGCTGCTGCCACTGCTGCCTTGCTCTGCTGCCACCGCTGGTGTTGCCGCCTGCTGCCGCCACTGCTGCTGCCACTGCCACCTGCCTATCCTTACCGCGCCATGCTGCCACTGCCTGCCACTGCTGCACCACTTAGGTGCTGCTACCTGCTGCTACCACCACTGCTGCTGCCACTGCTGCCGCCACTGCCACTGCCTTGCCACCTGCTGCCACTGCTGCTGCTGCTGCTGCTGCCGCTGCCACTGCTGCCACCTGCCTGCCACTGGTGTGCCTGCTGCCACCGCTGCTGCTGCCTGCTGCCTTCCTCCTGCCACTGCTGCTGCCACTGCCTGCCACTGCCATGGTGCTACTGCCACCACTGCTGCCACCACTGCTGCCACCACCACTGCTGCCACTGCTGCTGCTGCTGCCACTGCCATGCACTGCTGCTGCAGTTGCAGGTGTGATGCTGCTGCTGCCAGTGGCTGCCACACCGCTGCTGTGGTGTGCACTACTGCCACCACTGCCACCACTGCTGCCACCACTGCTACTGCCACTGCTGCCACCTAGTAACGCAGTGCTGCTGCCACCACTGCTGCCACTGCTGCCACTGCTGCTGCCACTGCTGCCACCGCGCTGCTGCTGCCACTGCTGCCTTGCACTTTCTGCTGCAGTTGCTGGTGCTGTGCTGCTGCCACCATAAGCCCACTTTTCTGTGGTGTGGTGCGCTGTCACTACTGCCACTACTACTGCCGGTACTGCTGCCGCTACTGCTGCTGCAGCTATCACTGCTGCTGCCACCACTGCTCCTGCTATTGCTGCTGCCACCACTGCTACCACTGCAGCCACTGCTACTGCCACTGCTAGCACCACTACTGCCACCACTGCTACTGCCACTGGTGTTACCGCTACTGCCATGCTGCTGCTGCCGCTGCTGCCTGCCTGCTGCTGCCGCTGCTGCTGCCACTGCTGCTGCCACCGCTGCTGCTGCAGCCACTGCTGCCTGCCACTGCTACTGCCTGCTGCTGCCGCCTGCTACTGCCACTGCTGCTGCCACCACTGCTGCTGCCACTGCTGCTGCCACGACTGCACACCTGCTGCCACTGCTGCTGCCCACCGCTGCTGCTGCACTCTGCTGCCACCACTGCTGCCACTCTGCAGCCGCTGTGCTGCTGCTGCTATTGCTGCTGCCGCCGCTGCTGCTGCCACTGCTGCAGCCACTACTGCTGCCTCTACCTGCCTGCACCGCTGCTGCTGCCATTGGTGTTGCCAGCCTGCTACTACCACTGCCACTGCAGCTGCTGCCTGCTACTGCCACCGCCACTGCTGCCACCGCTGCCGCGCCACTGCTGCCGCAGCTGGTGCCGACTGCTGCCGCTAATGCTGCCACTGGCTTCTGCCATCCGCTATCCTGCGCCACTAATGCCACCACCGCTACTGCCGCCTGCTGCTGCCGCTATTGCTGCCACTGCACTGCCACTGCTGCCACCACTAGTGCCGCTATTAGTGCACCACTGCTACCGCTGCCGCCGCTGCTGCTGCCTGCTGCTGCCCCGCCGCTGCTGCATCACACTGCTGCTGCCGCCTGCAGCCACCACTGCTACTGCCACCACTGCTGCTACCACTACTGCTGCCATCACTGCTACTGCCACTGCTACCACTGCTGCTGCCTGCTGCTGCTGCACCACTGGTATTACTACTGCCACCACTGCGACTACCACTATTACCACTGCTACTGGCACCCTGCTACTGCCTCCTGCTGCTGCCACCACTGCAGCCACCGCTGCTGCCGCCACTGCTGCCACCTGCTACCACCGTTGCTGCTGCCACTGCTGCCACCACTATTGCCACCGCTGCTGCTGCCACTGCTACTGCCACTACTGCCACTGCTGCTGCCTCCTGCTGCCACCACTGCTGACCACCGCTGCTGCCGCAACACTGCCACCACTGCTACTGCCTGCCCTGCTACGGCCACCGCTGCTGCTGCCACCTGCTGCTACCACCACTGCTACCACCACTGCTGCTACCACTCTGCCGCCACTGCCGCCACTACTACCACCTGCTTCTGCCGCCACTGCCACTGCCTGCGCTGCTGCCACGACTGCCACCACTATTTTGCCTCCACTGCCACCACTGTACCAGTACTAGTTCACCACTGCTACTGCCACCTGCTGCACCACCGCTGCTACTGCCTGTTCTGCCTACCACTACTGCCACCACTACTGCCACAGCCACTGCCGCCAGTACTGCTAGGTGCTGCTGCCACTGCTACTGCCACTGCTACTGCCACCACTACTGCTGCCACTGCTGCCGCCGGTGCTGCTGCCACTGCTTCCACCACTACTGCGCACTGCTACTGCCACCACTGCTCTTCTGCCACTACTGCTGCACCACTGCTACCACTGCTGCCTGACCACTCTCTGCCTGCTAAGGTGCTACTGCCACTATTACTACCACTGCCACCAGAGCTATTGCCACCACTACACCACCGGTGCTACTGCACCACTGCTGCCACCACTGCTGCCACTGCTACTGCCACCCTCTACTGCCACTGCTGCTGCCACTGCTGCCGCGGACCTTGCTGCCACCGCTGCTGCTGCTTACTACTGCCACCATTACTGGTGCCACCAACTACTGCACTACTACCACCACCACTGCTGCTGCCACTGCTACTGCCACTGCCACGATTGCTTCACCACTATTGCCACCACCACTGCTACTGCCACTGTGCCTGCCTCTCCTGCTGCCACTGCTACTGCTGCTGCACTACTGCCACCGCCATTACTGCCACCGCACTACTGCCGCCGCTGTTACTGCTGCCACCCTACTGCTGCGCCACTGCTACTACCTGCTGCTGCACCACTCTGCGCACTCTGCTGCCTGTTGCTGCCTGCCCTGCTGCTGCCACCACTGCACTGCCACTGCTGCTGCACCGCTGCTGCTGCCGCTGCACCGCCTGCTGCCACTGCTGCTGCCGCACTGCTGTGGCACTGCTGCATGACCACTGCTGCCACTGCTGCTGCTGCTGCTGCGCCACTGCTGCGGCCGCTGCTGCCACTGCTGCCGCCGCCGCCGCCTGCTGCCGCTGCTGCTGTCGCCGCTGCAGCCACTGCTGCTGCTGCTGCTGCCACCGCCTGCAATACCACTGTTGCCACTGCTGCCTGCTGCTGCCGGCGCTGCTACTGCTCAACACGCTGCTGCCACCACCACTGCCACCACTGCTCAGTGCAGCACTGCTGCTGTGCTGCTGCTGCCGCAGTTGCTGCCCAGGGCTGCTGCCACTTTCTTTCTGCTGCTGCTGCTGCCACCACTGCTGCTGCCAGTGCTACTACCACCACTACTGCTGCTACGGCTATCACTGCTGCCACCACTGCTACTGCTGGTACTGCTGCAATGCCTGCTACTGCAGCCACTACTGCCACTGCCAGCACCCACTGCCACCGCTGCTGCACTGCTGGTGTGCCACCTGCTGCCATCACTGCACTACTGCTCTACCACCACTGCACCACACCACCACTACTACCACCACTGCTGCCACTACTGCCACTGCCAGTGCTGCTGCCGCACTGCTACTGCCTGCCCTGCCACCACCACTACTACTGCCACCACTGCTGCCACCACTGCCTTGCAGCCACTGCTGCCACTGCTACTGCTGCCGCTACTGCCGCTGCCTGCTGCCACCGCCAACGCTGCCTTGCTGCTACTGCCGTTACTGGTGCCACTACTGCTGCCACCACTGCTTCACCACCTGCTACCGGTGCTACTGCCACTGCAGCTGCCACTGCAGCTAGCACCACTATTGCTGCTGCCACTGCTGCTGCTACTGCTGCTGCCGCACGCACTGTACTGCCGCCACTGCTACTGCAGCCACTGCCACCGCTGCTGCTGCACTGCTGCTGCTGTCACTGCTGCCGCATCTGCTACTGTTTTGCTGCCACTGACCACTGCTACTGCCACTACTGCCACTGCTGCCACCTGCTGCCACCACTGCCATTTGCTACTGCCGCCACTGCAGCTAGTGCCTGCACTGCTGCGCTCACTGATACTGCCTGCTGCTACTGCATTTCTGCTGCCTGCACTGCACCGCCACTGCTGCCACTGCTGCTGCCATCACTGCTACTGCCGCACTGCTACTGCCACTGCCACTGCCTCCTCTGCTGCCACTGCTGCCACCTCTGCTGCTGCCTGCTGCTGCCACCACTGCTACTGCCACTGCTGCCGCCACTGCTGCTGCCACTGCTAGTACCTCCCGGTGCTGCTGCCCTTCTTCTGCCACTGTGCACCACTACTGCTGCCACTGCTGCTGCCACTGCTGCTGCCACCACTGCTGCCACTGCTGCCTCCACTGCTGCTGCCTGCTAGTATCGGTGCTACTAGGAGCTACTGCCACCCTGCAGCCTGCTGCTGCTGCCATTGCTGGCCCACCACTGCTGCTGCCACTGCCGCCTGCTGCCGTCGCTGCTGCTGCATCACTACTCTGCCGCATACTGGGATACTGCTACTGCCCTGCTGCCACCACTGCCACTGCCTGCACTGCTTCACCACTGCCACCAGCCTGCCACCTGCTGGCTTCACCCTGCTGCCACCACTACTGCCACCTGCTGCCGCTGCTGCCATCACCACTGCTGCCGCCATTGCCGGCCCTGCTGCCACTGCTGCCACAGCTGGTGCCACCACTGCTGCACCGCTAATGCCTGCCACTGCTGCCTGACCACTGCCACCACTGCCACCATTACTGCTGCCACTGCCACTACTGCCACCACTGTTACCACCACTGCTTCTGCCATTGCTGCTGCTGCTGCCACTGCTGCTGCCAGCGGTGCTGCTGCTGCCACTGCTACCAATGCCATTGCTATTTACTGCCACCACTGCTACTGCCACCGCTGCTACTGCTGCTTTTTGCTGCTGCCACTGCTACTGCCACCGCCTTGCCACCATACTGCCACCACTTTGTACTGCTGCCACTGTTGCTGCTACTGCTGCTGCTACAGCTGCTACTGCCACCACTGCTACTGCCACTGCTACTGCCACCACTACTGCCACCTGCTCTGCCACTGCACCGCTGCTGCTGCCACCGCTGCTGCTGCCACTACTGCCACTGCTGCTGCCGCCACTGTGCCACCACTGCTGCTGCCACCCGCTGCTACAAGCCACTGTTACTGCCACCACTGCTACTGGACTGCTGCTACCACCTACTGGCACCACTGCTACTGCCACCACTGCTCTGCCACCACTACCTACTACCACTGCTACTGCCACCACTGCTGCTGCCGCACTGTTACCACTGCTGCCCCTGCTGGACCATACTGCTGCCACTGCTGCTGCCACTCACTACTGCCACTGCGTGCTGCTGCCACTGCCACCACTGCCATTGCTACTGCCACCACTGTACCTGCCTGCACACTGCCACTGCTACTGCCACCATTAGTAGTATCTCTGCCTGCCACTGCTGCTGCTGCACTGCACCACTGCTGCTGCCACCACTGCTACCACCACTGCTGCCACCCTGCTGCAGCCACCACTGTTGCTGCCACCGATACTGCCACCACTATGGCACCATGCTGCTGCCGTTGCTGCCACTGCTGCCACCACTGCTACTGCCGCCACTATTGCTGCCGCCGTTGCTGCTGCCCTGCTGCTGCCACTGCTGCCGCCAGCACTGCTACTGCCACCATGCCACTGCACTGCCACCACTGCCACCTCCGCAGTACTACCACCACTGCTGCCACCACTGCTGCAGGATTACTGCTGCCGCCCTGCTGCCGCCACTGCTGCTGTGTCACTGCTGCCTGCTGCTGCCGGTGCTACTGCCACCACTGCTGCCTGCCGCTGCCACCGCTGCTGGCTGCTCCTGCCACTGCTGGCTGGCTATGCCACCACTGCTGCCTGCTGCTGTGCCGTACCTGCCACCGCTGCTGCTGCCACTGTGCCACTGGCCTGCAGTACACCACTGCTGCTGCATTACTGCCACCGCTGCTGCACCACTGGTGCTGCCATCGCTACTGCCACTACTGCCTGCTATTACCTGCTGCTGCCAGTGCTGCCACCATGCTGCCGCCGCTGCCTGCTGCCAGCTCCTGCCGCCACTGCCCTGCTACTGCCACCACTGCTGCCGCCACCGTTACTGCCGCCGCTGCTGCGCTGCTGCTGCCTCCTGCTGCCACTGCCGCCATACTGCCGCCACCTGCTACTGACCACCACTGCTATCGTCCTGTCATCCTTTCTGCTGCCACTCTGCTGCCACCAGCACTGCTACTGCCGCCATGCTTCACCACTACTGCCTGCCACTGCTGCTACCGCTCTGCTGCCGCCGCTGCTGCTGCCACCACTGGTGCTGCCGCCACTCCTGCCTGCTACTGCCACCACCACTGCACGGCACTCCTGCTGCCGCCACTGCTACTGCCACCACTGCCGCCTGCTCACTGCCTGCTGCCACTGCTGCACACCACCACCTGCTGCTGCCTTCCAGCCTGCTACCGAAGCACCACTGGTGCTATCCCCCGCCGCTGCTGCTGCCACCACCACTGCTGCTACTGCCACCACTACTGCTACGCCACCACTGCTACTGCCTCCGCTGCTATGACACCACCGCTACTGCTGCCATGGCCTGCCACCACCACTGCTACTGCCGGCCTGCTATTACCACCACTACTGTTCACCACTGCTGCTGCTTTGTTTCTGTTCACCACCGCGCTGCTGCCACCGCTAATGCTGCCACCGCTGCTACTGCTGCTGCCACCGCTATTGCTGCCACCACTGCTGCTGCTGCCACCACTTATACTGCACCGCTGCTGCGTACCACTGCTGCTGCCACTGCTGCTGCCGCTGCTGCTATCGCACCACTGCTACCACCTGCTACTGCTGCCACCACTGGTGCTGGCGCCACTGCTGCTACCACTGGCCCCACCGCGCTACTGCTCACTGCCACCGCTGTACTGCTGCTGCGGTTCTGGCCTGCCGCCGCTGCTGCTGCCACCGCGCCTGTGCACCGGCTGCTGTCACGTATCTGCCGCCTGCCTGCGCACCACTGCCGCTGCCGCGCTGCTACTACCGCCGCACTGCAATTACCACCACCACTGCTGCTGCCACCACTACTGCTGCCATTGCTATTACTGCCACCACTGCTGCTGCCACTGCTGCCACTGCTGGCAGCCATTTACTACTGCCACCACTGCTACTGCCACTGCTGCTTGTCACTACTACTTACCACCACTGCTGCCACCGCTGCTGCTTGCTGCACTGCTACTGTAGCACCTGTGGTGCCACTTCTGCTGCTGCTACTGCTACTGCCTGCTTCCATAACAGCTGCTGCCACCAGCTAACATCGCCACTGCTACTGCCACCAGTGCTGCTGCCACCACTATTACTGCATACTGCTATTACCACTGCTCTTCCCACCGTTGCTTCTGCCATACTGCTGCTGCCACCTGCTGTACTGCCGTCACTGCTACTGCCACCACCGTTCCTGCACCACTGCTGCTACTGCCACTGCTCTGCCATGCACCACTGCTGCTGCCGTCACCACTGGTGCTGCCACCGCCAGTGCTGCTGCCGCCGCCATTCTTGCTCACCACTACTGCTCTCTGCCACTGCTGCTACTGCCACTGCTGCCGCTTATCACCATGGTGCTACGCCTGCGCTGCTCTGCCACACCATTTCCCTGCTGCCACCACTGCTGCCACTGCTATGACAGCCTAATGCCACCACTGCTGGCTGCCTGCTGCTGGCTGGCTCTGCTGCCTGCCTGCTGCTGCCACTGATGCTGCTGCCACTGCTGCTGCTACTGCCACCTGTTGCTGCCACTGCCAACACTGCCACCACTGCTGCTGCCGCACTGCTGCGCCACGCTGCTGCTGCTGCCGCCACTGCTGCTGCCACTGCTGCTGTCCTTGCAGGCTGCTGCTGCCGCCACTACTGCTGCCACTGCTATCACCGCCTGCTGCTGCCACTGCTGCTGCCACCACTGGTGCTGCCGCCGCTGCTACTGCCACCACTGCCACCAGTACCTGCTGCTGCCGCTGCTGCTGCTACTGCACTCTGCTTTGCCACCGCTGCTGCTGCCGCTACTGTTGTACCGCTACTGCTATCACCATATGCTGCCTTACCACTGCTGCCACCACCACTGCTGCCTGCCCAACACTGCCGCCACTGCAAGCTGCCACCACTGCTGCTGCCACTGCTGCTATCGTTGCTGCTACTGCCACCGCTCTGCTGCCACTGCTGCCGCCTGCTGGCATCACTGCTGCTGCCACCACTGCTGCTGCCGCCCGCTGCTCTTGTCACTGCTGCGCCACCACTGCTGCTGCCACCACTGCTAGCGCTTGCTGCTGCTGCGGCACTGTGTTTGGGTGCCGGCCTGCCTGCTGCTGCCGCCCGCTGCTATTGCAGTTAGCCTGCCACTGCTGTATCGCCACTGCTGCTGCCGCCAGTGCTGCTGCCGCCGCTGCTGCCTGCGCTGCTGCCACCGCCGCTGCTGCTGCCGCCACTGCTGCCACCGCTGGCTGGCGCTTTCCGCCTGTTAATGACACTGCTATTGGTGCTACTGCTGCCACCTGCACTGCTGGCTTTGCCACTGCCACCTGCTACTGCTGCTACTGCTGCTGCTATGTTTCTGCACTGCTGCCTGCTACTGTTGCCACCACTGCTACTATCACCGTATGCTGCCATGCACCACACTACTGCACCACTGCTGCCTTACCACTGCTGCTGCCACCACCACTACAGCTGCCACCACTGCTACTGCCACTACTGCTGCCATTACTGCTGCCACCACTGCTGCTGCACTGCTGCTGCATACTGTTTGTCACTGCTGCCTGCCACTCACTGCCACCACTGCTGCGTCACTGCTACTGCCACCACTGCTGCTGCCACCATACTGCTTGCCACTGCTGCTGGCACTGCTATTGGTGCCACTTCTGCCACTGCTGCTGCTGCCTGCTGCTTCCCGCCACTACTACTACCACCACCACTACTACTACCACCACCACTACTACTACCACCACCACTACTACTACCACCACCACTACTACTACCACCACCACTACTACTACCACCACCACTACTACTACTGCTAGTCAACCTTCCACCTGACACATCACTATATATACTCGTTTTCTTAGTTATATCTGCATTAAGACTTGAAGAAATCACTCGTGACGAAACATTTCCTTTTTAGAAATGTCCTAAACTGTACGTAAGTGTCCTTTTGCTAAACTTTAGTGTCATTAGGATGGCAAACAGTTGATTCTGCAGCATAGTAGACCTTGATAATTACTGATTCTATGTCACCACTGAAGGCTCGTCACCCACAATGACTCAAACAACCTGCTCATTGGAGAAGCCAGATGCGGATAAACAAAAATCTGGCAAAAATGAATTAATGTGCAATTGTTGTGGATTCCATCACACATTGTATTACTCTTTGATAAAGTTAGTAAGTTTGCCAAGAAAAAGGTACGATGCTAGAAATTGTAGAATAACTTTGTTGTGTCTGTGTCTAGCATTAGTAGTAGTGTTAGGAGAGAAGTAAATAATGAAAGTGAATGTTAGAGTAATGCAGCTAGAAGCTTGAGTAGATGTATCATGCACTATGGTAACATTGACGTAGCTAAGTACGTTTATAGAGCGACTTGTAGTGTGAACACACTCACTGATGGTGATGAATATAGCATTCAGTATCGACAAGTTGAAAAGACACATATGCAACAGTTAGGTGTCTTTATTCCGAAACGTTTCGCCTACACAGCAGGCTTCTTCAGTCGAGTACAAAAGAGTACGTAGAAGCAGTAGAGGTTAGAAGACGATGGAATCAGTCCACCAGCATTGAAGACGCAGTTTTGAGGTGGTCAGTCCCTCAGCTGGAGGATTTTTGCTCCATAGTCTTGGAACACTGGTGAGACTGAAGTGTATTTCATTCTTCTGAATGTATTCTAGGTACTGTAGTGTGATGCGCTGAATGTATTTGTGTATTTGGAATAAAGGGTGAATGGGAGGGAGAAAAATAAGAGGTTTGCCAGGTAAAGATGACAATCTTGATAAAGAAGATGAGAATGTTTCAAGAAGTTAGAAGATTGTGAAGTTAGGCGCTGAAGGTGCTCGCCGCCACCGCCCTCACTGTAACTGCCGCCGCCGCCGCCGCTACCGTCGCTGCCGCCACTGTCACTTCCGCCGCCGCTACCGTCGCTGCCGCCACTGTCACTTCCGCCGCCGCTACCGTCACTGTCGCTACTGTCACTGCCGCCGCCACTACCGTCACTGCCGCCGCCGTCACTGCCACCGCCGCTACCGTCACTGTCGGCGCTGCTACCATCACTGCTGCCACTGTCACTGCCGCCGCGGCCACCGTCACTGCCGCCGCCGCTGCCGCAGCCGCCGCCGCCATGATCACTGCCGCCACCGCAGCCGCCGCCGCTTGGATGGTATTGATTGGTGGGTGGGGGCTGACTCCCCCCTGCATCACACCTGCATGTAGACCACGCCCACACCCTCCCCCCGGGACCACGCCCACTCCCTTCCCCCGGGACCACGCCCACACCCTCCCCCCGGGACCACGCCCACTCCCTTCCCCCGGGACCACGCCCACACCCTCCCCCCAGGACCACGCCCACTCCCTTCCCCCGGGACCACGCCCACACCCTCCCCCCGGGACCACGCCCACTCCCTTGCCCCGTTACCACGCCCACACCCTCCCCCCGGGACCACGCTCACACCCTCCCCCAGGGATCACGCCCACACCCTCCCCCCGAGACCACGCCCACACCCTCCCCGAGACCACGCCCACACCCTCCCCCCGGGACCACACCCACACCCTACCCCGGGACCACGCCCACACCCTCCCCCTGGTACCACGCCCACACCCTTCCCCGGGACCACGCCAACACCCTGCCCCTGGGACCACGCCCACACCTTCCCCCCGGGACCACGCCCACTCCCTTCCCCCGGGACCACGCCCACACTCTCCCCTGGGACCACGTCCACACCCTCCCCCTGGGACCACGCCCACTCTCCCGGGACCACGCCCACATCTTCCCCTGAGACATCGTCCACACCCATCCCCCGGTGCCACGCCCACACCCTCTCCGCCGGGGCCACGTCCACACCCTCTCCCTCAGGACCACCCCTACACCCTCTCCCCCGGGACCACGCCCACACCCCCGGGACCACACCCACACCCTACCCCGGGACCACGCCCACACCCTCCCCCTGGTACCACGCCCACACCCTTCCCCGGGACCACGCCAACACCCTGCCCCTGGGACCACGCCCACACCTTCCCCCCGGGACCACGCCCACTCCCTTCCCCCGGGACCACGCCCACACTCTCCCCTGGGACCACGTCCACACCCTCCCCCTGGGACCACGCCCACTCTCCCGGGACCACGCCCACATCTTCCCCTGAGACATCGCCCACACCCATCCCCCGGTGCCACGCCCACACCCTCTCCGCCGGGGCCACGTCCACACCCTCTCCCTCAGGACCACCCCTACACCCTCTCCCCCGGGACCACGCCCACAAACCCGGGACCACGCCCACACCCCAGGGACCACGCTCATACCCCAGGGACCACGCCCACACCCTCCTTCAGGACCACGCCCACAATCTTCCCCGGTGCCACTCCCACACCTCCCTGGGGCCACTTCCACACCCTCTCCCCCGGGACCACGCTTACATCCACCCCCCTGGACTACGCCCACACCTCCGGAACCACGCCCACCCCCACCCCTGGGGCCACGCCCACACCCCCGGGACCACGCCCCCTCCCTCCACCGGTACATCGCCCACACCCCAGGGACCACGCCCACACCCTTCCCCGAGACCAAGCCTACAACCGCTGTGATCACACCCACATCCCATACCCCCGGCCGGGATTGAACCCGCGGTCATAGAGTCTCAAAACTCCAGCGGGTTCAATCCCGCCCGTGGTATGGTTTGTTCGCAATCGTGTCATTACGATTTCTTGAGACACCCACATCCTCATATTGTGACCACGCCCAAACCCACCGGGGCCACGCTCACACCCACCGGAACAACGACCACGCCCTCCCACTGGGACCACGAACACACCCTACTACCAGGACCATGCCCACATCTTCCAATCGAGACCATGCCCACACCCTTCCACCGGGACCACTCCCACGCCGTCCCACCGGGACTACGCACACACCCTTCCAACAGGACCACTCCCACACCCTCCTACCGGGATCACGTAAAATCCCCCCCACCGGGATCACGCCCACTCCTCCCACCGGGACCACGCCCACTCCTCCCACCGGGACCACGCCCACACCTTTACACATACACCAGAGTATGTCTTGTAGGATGTCTTGTACAGGGTGCCACGTACTGAACAAGACACGCGTGCCACGTACTGAACAAGACACGGGTGCCACGTACTGAACAAGACACGGGTGCCACGTACTGAACAAGACACGGGTGCCACGTACTGAACAAGACACGGGTGCCACGTACTGAACAAGACACGGGTGCCACGTACTGAACAAGACACGGGTGCCACGTACTGAACAAGACACGGGTGCCACGTACTGAACAAGACACGGGTGCCACGTACTGAACAAGACACGGGTGCCACGTACTGAACAAGGCACGGGTGCCACGTACTGAACAAGACACGGGTGCCACGTACTGAACAAGACACGGGGGCCACGTACTGAACAAGACACGGGTGCCACGTACTGAACAAGACACGGGTGCCACGTACTGAACAAGACACGGGTGCCCCGTACTGAACAAGACACGGGTGCCACGTACTGAACAAGACACGGGTGCCTCGTACTGAAAAACACACGGGTGCCACGTACTGAACAAGACACGGGTGCCGCGTACTGAACAAGACACGGGTGTCACGTACTGAACAAGACACGGGTGCCACGTACTGAACAAGACACTGGTGCCACGTACTGAACAAGACACGGGTGCCACGTACTGAACAAAACACGGGTGCCACGTACTGAACAAGACACGGGTGCCACGTACTGAACAAGACACGGGTGCCACGTACTGAACAAGACACGGGTGCCACGTACTGAACAAGACACGGGTGCCACGTACTGAACAAGAGACGGATGCCACGTACTGAACAAGACACGGGTGCCACGTACTGAACAAGACACGGGTGCCACGTACTGAACAAGACACGGGTGCCACGTACTGAACAAAACACGGGTGCCACGTACTGAACAAGACACGGGTGCCACGTACTGAACAAGACACGGGTGCCACGTACTGAACAAGGCACGGGTGCCACGTACTGAACAAGACACGGGTGCCACGTACTGAACAAGACACGGGTGCCACGTACTGAACAAGACACGGGTGCCACGTACTGAACAAGACACGGGTGCCACGTACTGAACAAGACACGGGTGCCACGTACTGAACAAGACACGGGTGCCACGTACTGAACAAGACACGGGTGCCTCGTACTGAACAAGACAGGGGTGCCACGTACTGAACAAGACACGGGTGCCGCGTACTGAACAAGACACGGGTGTCACGTACTGAACAAGACACGGGTGCCACGTACTGAACAAGACACTGGTGCCACGTACTGAACAAGACACGGGTGCCACGTACTGAACAAAACACGGGTGCCACGTACTGAACAAGACACGGGTGCCACGTACTGAACAAGACACGGGTGCCACGTACTGAACAAGACACGGGTGCCACGTACTGAACAAGACACGGGTGCCACGTACTGAACAAGAGACGGATGCCACGTACTGAACAAGACACGGGTGCCACGTACTGAACAAGACACGGGTGCCACGTACTGAACAAGACACGGGTGCCACGTACTGAACAAGACACGGGTGCCACGTACTGAACAAGACACGGGTGCCACGTACTGAACAAGACACGGGTGCCACGTACTGAACAAGACACGGGTGCCACGTACTGAACAAGACACGGGAGCCACGTACTGAACAAGACACGGGTGCCACGTACTGAACAAGACACGGGTGCCACGTACTGAACAAGACACGGGTGCCACGTACTGAACAAGACACGGGTGCCACGTACTGAACAAGACACGGGTGCCACGTACTGAACAAGACACGGGAGCCACGTACTGAACAAGACACGGGTGCCACGTACTGAACAAGACACGGGTGCCACGTACTGAACAAGACACGGGTGCCACGTACTGAACAAGACACGGGTGCCACGTACTGAACAAGACACGGGTGCCACGTACTGAACAAGACACGGGTGCCACGTACTGAACAAGACACGGGTGCCACGTACAGAACAAGACACGGGTGCCACGTACTGAACAAGACACGGGTGCCACGTACTGAACAAGACACGGGTGCCACGTACTGAACAAGACACGGGTGCCACGTACTGAAAAACACACGGGTGCCACGTACTGAACAAGACACGGGTGCCAAGTACTGAACAAGACACGGAAGCCACGTATTGAATAAGACACGGGTGCCACGTGCTGAATAAGACACGGGTGCTACGTACTGAACAAGACACGGGTGCCAAGTACTGAACAAGACAAAGGTGCCACGTACTGAACAAAACACGAGAGCCACGTACTGAACAAGACACGGGTGCCACGTACTGAACAAGACACGGGTGCCACGTACTGAACAAGAGACGGGTGCCACATACTGAACAACAGACGGGTGCCACGTACTGAACAAGACACGGGTCACACGTACTGAACAAGACACGGGTGCCACGTACTGAACAAGACACGGGTGCCACGTACTGACCAAGACACGGGTGCCACGTACTGAACAAGACACGGGTGCCACGTACTAAACAAGACACGGGTGCCACATACTGAGCAAGACACGGGTGCCACGTACTGAACAAGGCACGGGTGCCACGTACTAAACAAGTCACGGGTGCCACGTACTGAACAAGACAAGGGAGCCACGTACTAAACAAGGCACGGGTGCCACGTACTAAAGACACTGGTGCCAAGTACTAAAAAAACACGGGTGCCACGTACTGAACAAGACACTGGTGCCACGTACTGAACAAGTTACGGGTGCCACGTATTGAACAAGATACGGGTGCCACGTACTGAACAGTACACGGGTGCCACGTACTGAACAAGACACGGGTGGTACGTACTAAACAAGACACGGGGGCCACGTACTGAAGAAGACAAGGGTGCCACGTACTAAACAAGAGACGGGTGCCACGTACTGAGGAAGACAAAGGTGCCACGTACTGAACAAGAGACGGGTGCCACGAACTGAACAAGACACGGGTGCCAGGTACTGAAGAAGACAAAGGTGCCACGTACTGAACAAGACACGCGTGCCACGTACTGAACAAGACACGGGTGCCACACACTGAATAAGACAAGAGTGCCACTTACTAAACAAGACACTGGTGCCACGTATTGAACAAGACAAAGGTGCCACGTACTGAACAAGACACGGGTGCCACGTACTGAACAATACACGGGTGCAACGTACTGAAGAGGACACAGGTGCTACGTACTGAACAAGACACGGGTGCCACGTACTGAACAAGACACGGGTGCCACGTACTGAACTATACACGGGTGCAACGTACTGAACTATACACGGGTGCAACGTACTAAACAAGACACCGGTGCCACGTATTGAACAAGACAAGGGTGCCATGTACTAAACAAGAGATGGGTGCCACGTACTGAACAAGACAAAGGTGCCACGTACTAAACAGGAGACTGGTGCCACGTACTGAACAAGACACGGGTGCCACGTACTAAACAAGACACGGGTGCCACGTACTAAACAAGAGACGGGTGCCACGTACTAAACAAGACATGGGTGCCACGTACTGATCAAGACACGGGTGCCACGTACTAAACAAGACACAGGGGCCACGTACTGATCAAGGCACGGGTGCCACGTACTAAACAAGACACAGGTGCCACGTACTAAACAAGACACAGGTGCCACGAACTAAACAAGACACGGGTGTCACGTAATAAACAAGATACGGGTGCCACGTACTAAACAAGACACAGGTGCCACGTACTAAACAAGACACAGGTGCCACGTACTGAACAAGACACCGGTGCCACGTACTGAACAAGACACGGGTGCCACGTACTGAACAAGACACGGGTGCTACGTAATGAACAAGACACGGGTGCCACGTACTGAACAAGACACGGGTGCCACGTGCTGAACAAGACACGGGTGCCACGTGCTGAACAAGACACGGGTGCCATGTACCGAACAAGACACGGGTGCCACGTACTAAACAAGACACGGGTGCCACGTATTAAACAAGACACGGGTGCCACGTACTAAACAAGACACGGGTGCCACGTAATAAACAAGATACGGGTGCCACGTACTAAACAAGACACAGGTGCCACGTACTGAACAAGACACCGGTGCCACGTACTAAACAAGAGACGGGTGCCACGTACTGAAAAAGACACGGGTGCCACGTACTGAACAAGAGACGGGTGCCACGTACTGAAAAAGACACGCGTGCCGTGACAATGGTGACTGTCTTGGCGGGTCACTGTTGTACCAGTTGTACCAGACAACTATGAAAGTAATATTGATGCACCAAGATCATGTTAATCACTGTACCGAAGTTAATGGAAGAAACGTTAGGCAACGTTTCGGTCCGTCCTGGACCACTGGCAGCAGCTACTATCAGTACTATCATGACTAACTAACAACAACAGCTACTATCAACACTACTCATGACTAACAAACAACAGCAGCTACTATCAACACTACTCATAACTAACAAACAACAGCAGCTACTATCAACACTACTCATGACTAACAAACAACAGCAGCTACTATCAACACTACTCATAACTAACAAACAACAGCAGCTACTATCAACACTACTCATAACTAACAAACAACAGCAGCTACTATCAACACTACTCATAACTAACAAACAACAGCAGCTACTATCAACACTACTCATAACTAACAAACAACAGCAGCTACTATCAACACTACTCATAACTAACAAACAACAGCAGCTACTATCAACACTACTCATAACTAACAAACAACAGCAGCTACTATCAGTGCTATCATAACTAACAAACAACAGCAGCTACTATCAACACTACTCATAACTAACAAACAACAGCAGCTACTATCAAGACTACTCATAACTAACAAACAACAGCAGTTACTATCAGTGCTATCATAACTAACAAACAACAGCAGCTACTATCAACACTACTCATAACTAACAAACAACAGCAGCTACTATCAGTACTATCAAAACTAACTAACAACAGCAGCTACTATCAACACTACTCATAACTAACAAACAACAGCAGCTACTATCAGTACTATCAAAACTAACTAACAACAGCAGCTACTATCAGCACTACTCATAACTAACAAACAACAGCAGCTACTATCAGTACTATCGTAACTAACAAACAACAGCAGCTACTATCAGTACTATCGTAACTAACAAACAACAGCAGCTACTATCAACACTTCTCATAACTAACAAACAAAAGCAGCTACTATCAACACTACTCATAACTAACAAACAACAGCAGCTACTATCAGTACTATCGTAACTAACAAACAACAGCAGCTACTATCAGTACTATCGTAACTAACAAACAACAGCAGCTACTATCAACACTTCTCATAACTAACAAACAAAAGCAGCTACTATCAACACTACTCATAACTAACAAACAACAGCAGCTACTATCAACACTTCTCATAACTAACAAACAAAAGCAGCTACTATCAACACTACTCATAACTAACAAACAATAGCAGCTACTATCAACACTTCTCATAACTAACAAACAACCGCAGCTACTATCAACACTACTCATAACTAACAAACAACAGCAGCTACTATCAACACTTCTCATAACTAACAAACAAAAGCAGCTACTATCAACACTACTCATAACTAACAAACAACAGCAGGTACTATCAACACTGCTCATAACTAACAAACAACAGCAGCTACTATCAACACTACTCATAACTAACAAACAACAGCAGCTACTATCAACACTACTCATAACTAACAAACAACAGCAGCTTCTATCAACACTACTCATAACTAACAAACAACAGCAGCTACTATCAACACTACTCATAACTAACAAACAAAAGCAGCTACTATCAACACTCCTCATAACTAACAAACAACAGCAGGTACTATCAACACTACTCATAACTAACAAACAACAGCAGGTACTATCAACACTACTCATAACTAACAAACAACAGCAGCTACTATCAACACTACTCATAACTAACAAACAACAGCAGCTACTATCAACACTACTCATAACTAACAAACAACAGCAGCTACTATCAGTACTATCAAAACTAACTAACAACAGCTACTATCAGTACTATTTTGGCTATCAAACAACAACAGCTACTATCAACACTACTCATAACTAACAAACAACAGCAGCTACTATCAGTATTGCTCATAACTAACAAACAACAGCAGCTACTATCAACACTACTCATAACTAACAAAAAACAGCAGCTACTATCAGTACTATCATAACTAACAAACAACAGCAGCTTCTATCAACACTACTCATAACTAACAAACAACAGCAGCTACTATCAACACTCCTCATAACTAACAAACAACAGCAGCTACTATCAACACTACTCATAACTAACAAACAACAGCACCTACTATCAACACTCCTCATAACTAACAAACAACAGCAGCTACTATCAACACTACTCATAACTAACAAACAACAGCAGCTACTATCAACACTACTCATAACTAACAAACAACAGCAGCTATCAACACTACTCATAACTAACAAACAACAGCAGCTACTATCAACACTACTCATAACTAACAAACAACAGCAGCTATCAACACTACTCATAACTAACAAACAACAGCAGCTACTATCAACACTACTCATAACTAACAAACAACAGCAGCTACTATCAACACTACTCATAACTAACAAACAACAGCAGCTACTATCAACACTACTCATAACTAACAAACAACAGCAGCTACTATCAACACTACTAATAACTAACAAACAACAGCAGCTACTATCAACACTACTCATAACTAACAAACAACAGCAGCTACTATCAACACTACTCATAACTAACAAACAACAGCAGCTACTATCAACACTCCTCATAACTAACAAACAACAGCAGCTACTATCAACATTACTCATAACTAACAAACAACAGCAGCTACTATCAACACTACTCATAACTAACAAACAACAGCAGCTACTATCAACACTACTCATAACTAACAAACAACAGCAGCTTCTATCAACACTACTCATAACTAACAAACAACAGCAGCTACTATCAACACTACTCATAACTAACAAACAAAAGCAGCTACTATCAACACTCCTCATAACTAACAAACAACAGCAGGTACTATCAACACTACTCATAACTAACAAACAACAGCAGGTACTATCAACACTACTCATAACTAACAAACAACAGCAGCTACTATCAACACTACTCATAACTAACAAACAACAGCAGCTACTATCAACACTACTCATAACTAACAAACAACAGCAGCTACTATCAGTACTATCAAAACTAACTAACAACAGCTACTATCAGTACTATTTTGGCTATCAAACAACAGCAGCTACTATCAACACTACTCATAACTAACAAACAACAGCAGCTACTATCAGTATTGCTCATAACTAACAAACAACAGCAGCTACTATCAACACTACTCATAACTAACAAAAAACAGCAGCTACTATCAGTACTATCATAACTAACAAACAACAGCAGCTTCTATCAACACTACTCATAACTAACAAACAACAGCAGCTACTATCAACACTACTCATAACTAACAAACAACAGCAGCTACTATCAACACTACTCATAACTAACAAACAACAGCAGCTACTATCAGTACTATCGTAACTAACAAACAACAGCAGCTTCTATCAACACTACTCATAACTAACAAACAACAGCAGCTACTATCAACACTACTCATAACTAACAAACAGCAGCAGCTACTACCAACACTACTCATAACTAACAAACAACTGCAGCTACTATCAACACTACTCATAACTAACAAACAACAGCAGCTACTATCAACACTACTCATAACTAACAAACAACAGCAGCTACTATCAACACTACTCATAACTAACAAACAACTGCAGCTACTATCAACACTACTCATAACTAACAAACAACAGCAGCTACTATCAACACTACTCATAACTAACAAACAACTGCAGCTACTATCAACACTACTCATAACTAACAAACAACAGCAGCTACTATCAACACTACTCATAACTAACAAACAACAGCAGCTACTATCAACACTTCTCATAACTAACAAACAACAGCAGCTACTATCAACACTACTCATAACTAACAAACAACAGCAGCTACTATCAACACTACTCATAACTAACAAACAACAGCAGCTACTATCAACACTACTCATAACTAACAAACAACAACAGCTTCTATCAACACTACTCATAACTAACAAGCAACAGCAGCTACTATCAACACTACTCATAACTAACAAACAACAGCAGCTACTATCAACACTACTCATAACTAACAAACAACAGCAGCTACTATAAACACTACTCATAACTAACAAACAACAGCAGCTACTATCAACACTACTCATAACTAACAAACAACAGCAGGTACTATCAACACTACTAATAACTAACAAACAACAGCAGCTACTATCAACACTACTCATAACTAACAAACAACAGCTGCTACTATCAACACTACTCATAACTAACAAACAACAGCAGCTACTATCAACACTACTAATAACTAACAAACAAAAGCAGCTACTATCAACACTACTCATAACTAACAAACAACAGCAGCTACTATCAACACTACTCATAACTAACAAACAACAGCAGGTACTATCAACACTACTAATAACTAACAAACAAAAGCAGCTACTATCAACACTACTCATAACTAACAAACAACAGCAGCTACTATCAACACTACTCATAACTAACAAACAACAGCAGCTACTGTCAACACTACTCATAACTAACAAACAACAGCAGCTACTATCAACACTACTCATAACTAACAAACAACAGCAGCTACTATCAACACTACTCATAACTAACAAACAACAGCAGCTACTATCAACACTACTCATAACTAACAAACAACAGCAGCTTCTATCAACACTACTCATAACTAACAAACAACAGCAGCTACTATTAACACTACTCATAACTAACAAACAACAGCAGCTACTATCAACACTACTCATAACTAACAAACAACAGCAGCTACTATAAACACTACTCATAACTAACAAACAACAGCAGCTACTATCAACACTACTCATAACTAACAAACAACAGCAGGTACTATCAACACTACTAATAACTAACAAACAACAGCAGCTACTATCAACACTACTCATAACTAACAAACAACAGCAGCTACTATCAACACTACTCATAACTAACAAACAACAGCAGCTACTATCAACACTACTAATAACTAACAAACAAAAGCAGCTACTATCAACACTACTCATAACTAACAAACAACAGCAGCTACTATCAACACTACTCATAACTAACAAACAACAGCAGGTACTATCAACACTACTAATAACTAACAAACAAAAGCAGCTACTATCAACACTACTCATAACTAACAAACAACAGCAGCTACTATCAACACTCCTCATAACTAACAAACAACAGCAGCTACTATCAACACTACTCATAACTAACAAACAACAGCAGGTACTATCAACACTACTCATAACTAACAAACAACAGCAGGTACTATCAACAATACTCATAACTAACAAACAACAGCAGCTACTATCAACACTACTCATAACTAACAAACAACAGCAGCTACTATCAACACTCCTCATAACTACCAAACAACAGCAGCTACTATCAACACTACTCATAACTAACAAACAACAGCAGGTACTATCAACATTACTCATAACTAACAAACAACAGCAGCTACTATCAACACTACTCATAACTAACAAACAACAGCAGCTACTATCAACACTACTCATAACTAACAAACAACAGCAGCTACTATGAACACTACTCATAACTAACAAACAACAGCAGCTACTATCAACACTACTCATAACTAACAAACAACAGCAGCTACTATCAACACTACTCATAACTAACAAACAACAACATCTACTATCAACACTACTCATAACTAACAAACAACAGCAGGTACTATCAACATTACTCATAACTAACAAACAACAGCAGGTACTATCAACACTACTCATAACTAACAAACAACACCAGCTACTATCAACACTACTCATAACTAACAAACAACAGCAGCTACTATCAACACTACTCATAACTAACAAAAAACAGCAGCTTCTGTCAACACTACTCATAACTAACAAACAACAGCAGCTACTATCAACACTGCTCATAACTAACAAACAACAGCAGCTACTATCAACACTACTCATAACTAACAAACAACAGCAGCTACTATCAACACTACTCATAACTAACAAACAACAGCAGCTACTGTCAACACTACTCATAACTAACAAACAACAGCAGCTACTATCAACACTACTCATAACTAACAAACAACAGCAGGTACTATCAACACTACTCATAACTAACAAACAACAGCAGCTACTATCAACACTACTCATAACTAACAAACAACAGCAGCTACTATCAACACTACTCATAACTAACAAAGAACAGCAGCTACTATCAACACTACTCATAACTAACAAACAACAGCAGCTACTATCAACACTGCTCATAACTAACAAACATCAGCAGCTACTATCAACACTTCTCATAACTAACAAACAACAGAAGCTACTATCAACACTACTCATAACTAACAAACAACAGCAGCTACTATCAACACTACTCATAACTAACAAACAACAGCAGCTAGTATCAACACTACTCATAACTAACAAACAACAGCAGCTACTATCAACACTCCTCATAACTAACAAACAACAGCAGCTACTATCAGTACTATCATAACTAACAAACAACAGCTGCTACTATCAACACTACTCGTAACTAACAAACAACAGCAGCTACTATCAACACTCCTCATAACTAACAAACAACAGCAGCTACTATCAGTACTATCATAACTAACAAACAACAGCAGCTACTATCAACACTCCTTATAACGAACAAACAACAGCAGCTACTATCAGTACTATCATAACTAACAAACAACAGCAGCTACTATCAACACTACTCATAACTAACAAACAACAGCAGCTACTATCAACACTACTCATAACTAACAAACAACAGCAGCTACTATCAACACTACTCATAACTAACAAACAACAGCAGCTACTATCAACACTCCTCATAACTAACAAACAACAGCAGCTACTATCAACACTACTCATAACTAACAAACAACAGCAGCTACTATCAACACTCCTCATAACTAACAAACAACAGCAGCTACTATCAACACTACTCATAACTAACAAACAACAGCAGCTACTATCAACACTACTCATAACTAACAAACAACAGCAGCTATCAACACTACTCATAACTAACAAACAACAGCAGCTACTATCAACACTACTCATAACTAACAAACAACAGCAGCTATCAACACTACTCATAACTAACAAACAACAGCAGCTACTATCAACACTACTCATAACTAACAAACAACAGCAGCTACTATCAACACTACTCATAACTAACAAACAACAGCAGCTACTATCAACACTACTCATAACTAACAAACAACAGCAGCTACTATCAACACTACTAATAACTAACAAACAACAGCAGCTACTATCAACACTACTCATAACTAACAAACAACAGCAGCTACTATCAACACTACTCATAACTAACAAACAACAGCAGCTACTATCAACACTCCTCATAACTAACAAACAACAGCAGCTACTATCAACATTACTCATAACTAACAAACAACAGCAGCTACTATCAACACTCCTCATAACTAACAAACAACAGCAGCTACTATCAACACTACTCATAACTAACAAACAACAGCAGCTACTATCAACACTACTCATAACTAACAAACAACAGCAGCTATCAACACTACTCATAACTAACAAACAACAGCAGCTACTATCAACACTACTCATAACTAACAAACAACAGCAGCTACTATCAACACTACTCATAACTAACAAACAACAGCAGCTACTATCAACACTACTAATAACTAACAAACAACAGCAGCTACTATCAACACTACTCATAACTAACAAACAACAGCAGCTACTATCAACACTACTCATAACTAACAAACAACAGCAGCTACTATCAACACTACTCATAACTAACAAACAACAGCAGCTACTATCAACACTACTCATAACTAACAAACAACAGCAGCTACTATCAACACTACTCATAACTAACAAACAACAGCAGCTACTATCAACACTACTCATAACTAACAAACAACAGCAGCTACTATCAACACTACTAATAACTAACAAACAACAGCAGCTACTATCAACACTACTCATAACTAACAAACAACAGCAGCTACTATCAACACTACTCATAACTAACAAACAACAGCAGGTACTATCAACACTACTCATAACTAACAAACAACAGCAGCTACTATCAACACTACTCATAACTAACAAACAACAGCAGGTACTATCAACACTACTCATAACTAACAAACAACAGCAGCTACTATCAACACTACTCATAACTAACAAACAACAGCAGCTACTATCAACACTACTCATAACTAACAAACAACAGCAGCTACTATCAACACTACTCATAACTAACAAACAACAGCAGCTACTGTCAACACTACTCATAACTAACAAACAACAGCAGCTACTATCAACACTACTCATAACTAACAAACAACAGCAGCTACTATCAACACTACTCATAACTAACAAACAACAGCAGCTACTATCAACACTACTCATAACTAACAAAGAACAGCAGCTACTATCAACACTACTAATAACTTACTAACACCATACACAGTTATTCCTCGCGTCATTAACATCTTTTTATATAACTTTACCTACAATATGTTTTTATGCTAAAATTTAGTGAATAATACAACTGTCTACACTGAACAAATGTTTCTTCAGTTGGATCAATATTTACATTGTTTCCTGTACATGTGTCTTATTTTCTTGACCCATGGATTACAAGGTTACACTTGTCAGCATTACACTGCCACGTCTGCCACGTCTGCCACGTCTGCCACGTCTGCCACGTCTGCCACGTCTGCCACGTCTGCCACGTCTGGCTTTCTAACACTGCTTCACACACTTGGTTTATTCACGATGGTTCTTAAGCCTGATAAGAATTAATAAGATTCTTCTCTGCAAATTGCCTCATTGTGGACTTCCAAGATCTGCTATCTCTGCTATAGCAGGCTTCCAAGATCTCTGCTATATGTTGCTCCCGTGTACTCTCGCATAGATAATTCCCAGCAGATAGCCTAGTTGTCGACTTTCCAAGATCTTCACTATCTCTGCTATCTGTGGCCTTCGAAGATCTCTGCTGTCACTCCCCTCAGGGAAGGTTCCTTGATGTTGGTGAGGGGCTCTTGATTTAGGGAATTGGATCTGTGCTCCAGTTCCCCGAATTAAGCCTGAATGCCTTCCACATTTCCCCCCCCCCCAGGCGCTGTATAATCCTACGGGTTTAGCGCTTCCCCTTGATTATAATAATAATAATAATCTGCTGTCACTCCCATGTACTCTCATATATACTGTCAAGCATTTTTTTTGTAGATGAATGGTTCAGAGAACCGACATGTAGATAAATTAGACACATGTGCAACTCTTGGGTATCTTTATTGAGGAAACGTTTCGCCACACAGTGGCTTCATCAGTCCATACGTAGGAGAAACTTGAAGAACAGGAGGAGAATGAGGTAATCAGTCCCTCAACCTTGAGTCGATGTGTTCAGTCCATCAATCTTGATGGATGAACACACATGGACTGAACACATCGACTCAAGGTTGAGGGACTGATTACCTCATTCTCCTCCTGTTCTTCAAGTTTCTCCTACGTATATGGACTGATGAAGCCACTGTGTGGCGAAACGTTTCCTCAATAAAGATACCCAAGAGTTGCACATGTGTCTAATTTATCTACTGTCAAGCATATCCTTCTTGACTATTATTGGCTATTTAAGTATGTGTGTGTGTATGTGTGTGTGTGTTTGTATGTGTGTGTGTGTGTGTGTGTGTGTGTGTGTGTGTGTGTGTGTGTGTGTGTGTGTGTGTGTGTGTGTGTGTGTATGTGTGTGTGTGTGTATGTGTGTGTGTGTGTATGTATGTGTGTGTGTGTGTGTGTGTGTGTGTGTGTGTGTGTGTGTGTGTGTGTGTGTGTGTGTGTGTGTGTGTGTATGTGTGTGTGTGTGTATGTGTGTGTGTGTGTATGTATGTGTGTGTGTGTGTGTGTGTGTGTGTGTGTGTGTGTATGTGTGTCAGTATTGCTTGAGGCGGTGAGTGGAGGTGCTTATTGTCAGTCAGCGGTGGTGCTTCCTCAGGCTGGTGCTGCCAGAAGCACCGCCAGCGTAATTCTTGCCCAAATTAGATCACCCAACGAGCACCAGCAGCTGGGTCTCATCAACAACATATATCTCTTTTAAAAGCAAGAAGTGTGGAGAGGCTTTAAAACCGGCTCCCTGGTGAGCAAGGTTTATAAACCAGAATAAAGCAGTGTGATAAATCCTCACTTGATAATGGTTTAGCAGGGATCGAAGCGTCCTTTCAAGATTTATATCCTTTGTGGGTTAGTTGTGAATTGGTTGGTGGTTGATGTGTTGATAAGTGTGGTGGTAGAGAGACATTGTAGCGGGAGAAAGATTTGCTGGGTAACATTTATATCAAAGGCGCCTTAAAGGACCTCATCTTCAGACTTAATAATGTGTAAAAAGGATCCTTGAATTACCGTTGGGTGAAAGATACCCCTGAGACGATACCCTTGGCTGAGACGATACCCCTAACTGAGACGATACCCCTTGACTGAGACGGTACCTCTGAGACGATACCCTTGGTTGAGACTATACCCCTGAGACGATACCCCTAACTGAGACATACCCTTAGCTGAGACGATACCCTTGGCTGAGACTATACCCCTGAGACGATACCCCTAACTGAGACATACCCTTAGCTGAGACGATACCCTTGGCTGAGACTATACCCCTGAGACGATACCCCTAACTGAGACATATCCTTAGCTGAGACGATACCCTTGGCTAAGACGATACCCCTGAGACAATACCCTTGGCTGAGACGATATCTCTAATTGACACGATACCTCTGAGACAATATCGTGGCTTAGACGATGCCCCTAATTGAGACGATACCCCTAACTGAGACGATACCCTTGGCTGAGACGATACCCCTAACTGTGACGATACCTCTGAGACAATATCGTGGCTTAGACGATACCCCTAACAGAGACGATACCCCTTGACTGAGACGATGCCCCTAACTGAGACGATACCCTTGGCTGAGACGATACCCCTGAGACGATACCCTTGGCTGAGACGATACTATTGGCTGAGACGATACCCCTGTGAAGATACCCTTGGTTGAGACGATACCCCTAACTGAGACGATACCCTTGGCTGAGACTACACCCTTGGCTGAGACGATACCCCTGAGATGTTACCCTTGGCTGAGACGATACCCCTAACTGAGACGATACCCCTAACTGAGACGATACCCTTAACTGAGACGATACCCCTAACTGAGACGATACCCATGGCTGAGACGATATCTCTAAATGAGACGATGCTCTTGGCTAAGATGATACCTCTGAGACGATACCCTTGGTTGAGACGATACCCCTAACTAACACGATACCCTTGGCTGAGACGATACTCCTAACTGAGACGATACACTTGGCTGAGACGATACCCTTGGCAGAGACGATACCCTTGGCTGAGATGATACCGTGGCTGAGGCGATACCCTGGCTGAGACGATACCCTGGCTGAGACGATACCCTGGCTGAGACGATACCCTGGCTGAGACGATACCCTGGCTGAGACGATACCCTGGCTGAGACGATACCCATGGCTGAGACGATACCCTGGCTGAGACGATACCCTGGCTGAGACGATACCCTGGCTGAGACGATACCCATGGCTGAGACGATACCCTGGCTGAGACGATACTCATGGCTGAGACGATACCCTGGCTGAGACGATACCCTAGCTGAGACGATGCCCATGGCTGAGACGATACCCTGGCTGAGACGATACCCTGGCTGAGACGATACCCTGGCTGAGACGATACCCTGGCTGAGACGATACCCATGGCTAAGACGATACCCTGGCTGAGACGATACCCTGGCTGAGACGATACCCTGGCTGAGACGATACCCTGGCTGAGACGATACCCTGGCTGAGACGATACCCATGGCTGAGACGATACCCTGGCTGAGACGATACCCTGGCTGAGGCGATACCCTGGCTGAGACGATATCCTGGCCGAGACGATACCCTGGCTGAGACGATACCCTGGCTGAGACGATACCCTGGCTGAGACGATACCCTGGCTGAGACGATACCCTGGCTGAGACGATTCCCTGGCTGAGACAATACCCTGGCTGAGACGATACCCTGGCTGAGACGATACCCTGGCTGAGACAATACCCTTGGCTGAGACGATACCCTGGCTGAGACAATACCCTGGCTGAGACAATACCCTGGCTGAGACGATACCCTGGCTGAGACAATACCCTGGCTGAGACGATACCCTGGCTGAGACGATACCCTGGCTGAGACAATACCCTGGCTGAGACGATACCCTGGCTGAGACAATACCCTGGCTGAGACGATACCCTGGCTGAGACGATACCCTGGCTGAGACAATACCCTGGCTGAGACGATACCCTGGCTGAGACAATACCCTGGCTGAGACGATACTATTGGCTGAGACGATACCCCTGTGAAGATACCCTTGGTTGAGACGATACCCCTAACTGAGACGATACCCTTGGCTGAGACTACACCCTTGGCTGAGACGATACCCCTGAGATGTTACCCTTGGCTGAGACGATACCCCTAACTGAGACGATACCCCTAACTGAGACGATACCCTTAACTGAGACGATACCCCTAACTGAGACGATACCCATGGCTGAGACGATATCTCTAATTGAGACGATGCTCTTGGCTAAGATGATACCTCTGAGACGATACCCTTGGTTGAGACGATACCCCTAACTAACACGATACCCTTGGCTGAGACGATACTCCTAACTGAGACGATACACTTGGCTGAGACGATACCCTTGGCTGAGACGATACCCTTGGCTGAGATGATACCGTGGCTGAGGCGATACCCTGGCTGAGACGATACCCTGGCTGAGACGATACCCTGGCTGAGACGATACCCTGGCTGAGACGATACCCTGGCTGAGACGATACCCTGGCTGAGACGATACCCATGGCTGAGACGATACCCTGGCTGAGACGATACCCTGGCTGAGACGATACCCTGGCTGAGACGATACCCTGGCTGAGACGATACCCATGGCTGAGACGATACCCTGGCTGAGACGATACCCTGGCTGAGACGATACCCTGGCTGAGACGATACCCTGGCTGAGACGATACCCTGGCTGATACCCTGGCTGAGACGATACCCTGGCTGAGACGATACCCTGGCTGAGACGATACCCTGGCTGAGACGATACCCTGGCTGAGACGATACCCTGGCTGAGACGATACCCATGGCTGAGACGATACCCTGGCTGAGACGATACCCTGGCTGAGACGATACCCATGGCTGAGACGATACCCTGGCTGAGACGATACCCTGGCTGAGACGATACCCTGGCTGAGACGATTCCCTGGCTGAGACGATACCCTGGCTGAGACGATACCCATGGCTGAGACGATACCGTGGCTGAGACGATACCCTGGCTGAGACGATACCCTGGCTGAGACGATACCCTGGCTGAGACGATACCCTGGCTGAGACGATACCCTGGCTGAGACGATTCCCTGGCTGAGACAATACCCTGGCTGAGACGATACCCTGGCTGAGACGATACCCTGGCTGAGACAATACCCTGGCTGAGACGATACCCTGGCTGAGCCAATACCCTGATACCCTGCCTGAGACGATACCCTGGCTGAGACAATACCCTGGCTGAGACGATACCCTGGCTGAGACAATACCCTGGCTGAGACGATACCCTGGCTGAGACGATACCCTGGCTGAGACAATACCCTGGCTGAGACGATACCCTGGCTGAGACAATACCCTGGCTGAGACAATACCCTGGCTGAGACGATACCCTGGCTGAGACAATACCCTGGCTGAGACGATACCCTGGCTGAGACGATACCCTGGCTGAGACAATACCCTGGCTGAGACGATACCCTGGCTGAGACGATACCCTGGCTGAGACGATACCCTGGCTGAGACGATACCCTGGCTGAGACGATACCCTGGCTGAGACGATACCCTGGCTGAGACTATACCCTGGCTGAGACGATACCCTGGCTGAGACGATACCCTGGCTGAGACAATACCCTGGCTGAGACGATACCCTGGCTGAGACAATACCCTGGCTGAGACGGCTGATATACCCTGGCTGAGACGATACCCTGGCTGAGACGATACCCTGGCTGAGACGATACCCTGGCTGAGACAATACCCTGGCTGAGACAATACCCTGGCTGAGACGATACCCTGGCTGAGACGATACCCTGGCTGAGACGATACCCTGGCTGAGACGATACCCTGGCTGAGACGATACCCTGGCTGAGACGATACCCTGGCTGAGACGATACCCTGGCTGAGACGATACCCATGGCTGAGACGATACCCTGGCTGAGACGATACCCTGGCTGAGACGATACCCTGGCTGAGACGATACCCTGGCTGAGACGATACCCTGGCTGAGACGATACCCTGGCTGAGACGATACCCTGGCTGAGACGATACCCTGGCTGAGACGATACCCTGGCTGAGACGATACCCTGGCTGAGACGATACCCATGGCTGAGACGATACCCTGGCTGAGACGATACCCTGGCTGAGACGATACCCATGGCTGAGACGATACCCTGGCTGAGACGATACCCTGGCTGAGACGATACCCTGGCTGAGACGATACCCATGGCTGAGACGATACCCTGGCTGAGACGATACCCTGGCTGAGACGATACCCTGGCTGAGACGATACCCTGGCTGAGACGATACCCTGGCCGAGACGATACCCTGGCTGAGACGATACCCTGGCTGAGACGATACCCATGGCTGAGGCGATACCCTGGCTGAGACGATTCCCTGGCTGAGACGATACCCATGGCTGAGACGATACCCTGGCTGAGACGATACCCTGGCTGAGACGATACCCTGGCCGAGACGATACCCTGGCTGAGACGATACCCTGGCTGAGACGATACCCATGGCTGAGACGATACCCTGGCTGAGACGAAACCCTGGCTGAGACGATACCCTGGCTGAGACAATACCCTGGCTGAGACGATACCCTGGCTGAGACGATACCCTGGCTGAGACGATACCCTGGCTGAGACGATACCCTGGCTGAGACAATACCCTGGCTGAGACGATACCCTGGCTGAGACGATACCCTGGCTGAGACGATACCCTGGCTGAGACAATACCATGGCTGAGACGATACCTATGGCTGAGACGATACCCTGGCTGAGACGATACCCTGGCTGAGACGATACCCTAGCTGAGACGATACCCTGGCTGAGACAATACCCTGGCTGAGACGATACCCTGGCTGAGACGATACCCTGGCTGAGACAATACCCTGGCTGAGACGATACCCTGGCTGAGACAATACCCTGGCTGAGACAATACCCTGGCTGAGACGATACCCTGGCTGAGACGATACCCTGGCTGAGACAATACCCTGGCTGAGACGATACCCTGGCTGAGACGATACCCTGGCTGAGACCCCTGGCTGAGACGATACCCTGGCTGAGACAATACCCTGGCTGAGACAATACCCTGGCTGAGACGATACCCTGGCTGAGACGATACCCTGGCTGAGACAATACCCTGGCTGAGACGATACCCTGGCTGAGACGATACCCTGGCTGAGACGATACCCTGGCTGAGACGATACCCTGGCTGAGACGATACCCTGGCTGAGACGATACCCTGGCTGAGACGATACCCTGGCTGAGACGATACCCTGGCTGAGACGATACCCATGGCTGAGACGATACCCTGGCTGAGACGATACCCTGGCTGAGACGATACCCTGGCTGAGACGATACTCTGGCTGAGACGATACCCTGGCTGAGACGATACCCTGGCTGAGACGATACCCATGGCTGAGACGATACCCTGGCTGAGACGATACCCTGGCTGAGACGATACCCTGGCTGAGACGATACCCTGGCTGAGACGATACACTTGCTGAGACGATACCTGGCTGGACTACCCATGAGACGATACCCTGGCTGAGACGATACCCATGGCTGAGACGATACCCTGGCTGAGACTATACCCTGGCTGAGACGATACCCTGGCTACCCTGGCTGAGACGATACCCTGGCTGAGACGATACCCTGGCTGAGACGATTCCCTGGCTGAGACGATACCCATGGCTGAGACGATACCCTGGCTGAGACGATACCCATGGCTGAGACGATACCCTGGCTGAGACGATACCCTGGCTGAGACGATACCCTGGCTGAGACGATACCCATGGCTGAGACGATACCCTGGCTGAGACGATACCCTGGCTGAGACGATACCCTGGCTGAGACGATACCCTGGCTGAGACGATACCCTGGCTGAGACGATACCCTGGCTGAGACGATACCCTGGCTGAGACGATACCCTGGCTGAGACGATACCCTGGCTGAGACGATACCCTGGCTGAGACCATACCCTGGCTGAGACGATACCCTGGCTGAGACAATACCCTGAGACGATACCTATGGCTGAGACGATACCCTGGCTGAGACGATACCCTGGCTGAGACGATACCCTGGCTGAGACAATACCCTGGCTGAGACGATACCCTGGCTGAGACGATACCCTGGCTGAGACGATACCCTGGCTGAGACGATACCCTGGCTGAGACGATACCCTGGCTGAGACAATACCCTGGCTGAGACGATACCCTGGCTGAGACGATACCCTGGCTGAGACGATACCCTGGCTGAGACGATACCCTGGCTGAGACAATACCCTGGCTGAGACAATACCCTGGCTGAGACGATACCCTGGCTGAGACAATACCCTGGCTGAGACGATACCCTGGCTGAGACGATACCCTGGCTGAGACGATACCCTGGCTGAGACGATACCCTGGCTGAGACGATACCCTGGCTGAGACTATACCCTGGCTGAGACGATACCCTGGCTGAGACGATACCCTGGCTGAGACGATACCCTGGCTGAGACGATACCCTGGCTGAGACGATACCCTGGCTGAGACGATACCCTGGCTGAGACGATACCCTGGCTGAGACGATACCCTGGCTGAGACGATGGCTGACCCCTGGCTGAGACGATACCCTGGCTGAGACGATACCCTGGCTGAGACGATACCCTGGCTGAGACAATACCCTGGCTGAGACCCTGGCTGATACCCTGGCTGAGACGATACCCTGGCTGAGACGATACCCTGGCTGAGACGATACCCTGGCTGAGACGATACCCTGGCTGAGACGATACCCTGGCTGAGACGATACCCTGGCTGAGACGATACCCTGGCTGAGACGATACCCTGGCTGAGACGATACCCAGGGCTGCGACGATACCCTGGCTGAGACGATACCCTGGCTGAGACGATACCCTGGCTGAGACGATACCCTGGCTGACCCTGGCTGAGACGATACCCTGGCTGAGACGATACCCTGGCTGAGACGATACCCTGGCTGAGACGATACCCTGGCTGAGACGATACCCTGGCTGAGACGATACCCATGGCTGAGACGATACCCCTGGCTGAGACCATCCCCTCGCTGAGACGATACCCTGGCTGAGACGATACCCTGGCTGAGACGATACCCTGGCTGAGACGATACCCTGGCTGGGACGGCTGAGACGATACCCTGGCTGAGACGATACCCATGGCTGAGACGATACCCTGGCTGAGACGATACCCTGGCTGAGACGATACCCTGGCTGAGACGATACCCTGGCTGAGACGATACCCTGGCTGAGACGATACCCATGGCTGAGACGATACCCTGGCTGAGACGATACCCTGGCTGAGACGATACCCTGGCTGAGACGATACCCTGGCTGAGACGATACCCTGGCTGAGACGATACCCTGGCTGAGACGATACCCTGGCTGAGACGATACCCTGGCTGAGACGATACCCATGGCTGAGACGATACCCTGGCTGAGACGATACCCTGGCTGAGACGATACCCTGGCTGAGACGATACCCTGGCTGAGACGATACCCTGGCTGAGACGATACCCTGGCTGAGACGATACCCTGGCTGAGACGATACCCTGGCTGAGACGATACCCTGGCTGAGACGATACCCTGGCTGAGACGATACCCTGGCTGAGACGATACCCTGGCTGAGACGATACCCTGGCTGAGACGATACCCTGGCTGAGACGATACCCTGGCTGAGACGATACCCTGGCTGAGACGATACCCTGGCTGAGACGATACCCTGGCTGAGACGATACCCTGGCTGAGACGATACCCTGGCTGAGACGATACCCTGGCTGAGACGATACCCTGGCTGAGACGATACCCTGGCTGAGACGATACCCTGGCTGAGACGATACCCTGGCTGAGACGATACCCTGGCTGAGACGATACCCTGGCTGAGACGATATACGATACCTGGCTGAGACGATACCCTGGCTGAGACGATACCCTGGCTGAGACGATACCCTGGCTGAGACGATACCCTGGCTGAGACGATACCCTGGCTGAGACGATACCCTGGCTGAGACGATACCCTGGCTGAGACGATACCCTGGCTGAGACGATACCCTGGCTGAGACGATACCCTGGCTGAGACGATACCCTGGCTGAGACGATACCCTGGCTGAGACGATACCCTGGCTGAGACGATACCCTGGCTGAGACGATACCCTGGCTGAGACGATACCCTGGCTGAGACGATACCCTGGCTGAGACGATACCCATGGCTGAGACGATACCCTGGCTGAGACGATACCCTGGCTGAGACGATACCCATGGCTGAGACGATACCCTGGCTGAGACGATACCCTGGCTGAGACGATACCCTGGCTGAGACGATACCCATGGCTGAGACGATACCCTGGCTGAGACGATACCCTGGCTGAGACGATACCCTGGCTGAGACGATACCCTGGCTGAGACGATACCCTGGCTGAGACGATACCCATGGCTGAGGCGATACCCTGGCTGAGACGATTCCCTGGCTGAGACGATACCCATGGCTGAGACGATACCCTGGCTGAGACGATACCCATGGCTGAGACGATACCCTGGCTGAGACGATACCCTGGCTGAGACGATACCCTGGCTGAGACGATACCCATGGCTGAGACGATACCCTGGCTGAGACGAAACCCTGGCTGAGACGATACCCTGGCTGAGACAATACCCTGGCTGAGACGATACCCTGGCTGAGACGATACCCTGGCTGAGACGATACCCTGGCTGAGACGATACCCTGGCTGAGACAATACCCTGGCTGAGACGACACCCTGGCTGAGACGATACCCTGGCTGAGACGATACCCTGGCTGAGACAATACCATGGCTGAGACGATACCCATGGCTGAGACGATACCCTGGCTGAGACGATTCCCTGGCTGAGACGATACCCATGGCTGAGACGATACCCTGGCTGAGACGATACCCTGGCTGAGACGATACACTGGCTGAGACGATACCCTGGCTGAGACGATACCCTGGCTAAGACGATACCCATGGCTGAGACGATACCCTGGCTGAGACGATACCCTGGCTGAGACGATACCCTGGCTGAGACGATACCCTGGCTGAGACGATACCCTGGCTGAGACGATACCCTGGCTGAGACGATACCCTGGCTGAGACGATACCCTGGCTGAGACGATACCCTGGCTGAGACGATACACTGGCTGAGACGATACCCTGGCTGAGACGATACCCTGGCTGAGACGATACCCTGGCTGGAACAACTTAGTAATGCACAACACTTAAACAGGAAACTTTAAACAACGTTCCGGCGGGTCCTGGACCATTATCAGGTCATAACTTTTGGTTGCAAGACCACACATGAGGGAAACACCACAATTTTTCTTCGGAAAGAGGATTACTGACCACTGGAGAGGCTGAGAAGACCAGATAATGAACACTGCAACTACACACACACACACACACACACACACACACACACACACACACACACACAGGCGCATATAACAGGAAGGGCACTGCAATGGATCAGAGAATACCTGACAGGGAGGCAACAACGAGTCATGGTACGTAATGATGTATCACAGTGGGCACCTGTGACGAGCGGGGTCCCACAGGGGTCGGTCCTAGGACCAGTGCTATTTTTGGTATATGTGAACGACATGACGGAAGGGTTAGACTCAGAAGTGTCCCTGTTTGCAGATGATGTGAAGTTAATGAGGAGAATTAAATCTGATGAGGACTGGGCAGGACTTCAAAGAGACCTGGACAGACTGGACACCTGGTCCAGCAAATGGCTTCTCGAATTTAATCCTGCCAAATGCAAAGTCATGAAGATAGGGGAAGGGCACAGAAGACCACAGACAGAGTATAGGCTAGGTGGCCAAAGACTGCAAACCTCACTCAAGGAGAAAGATCTTGGGGTGAGTATAACACCGAGCATGTCTCCGGAAGCACACATCAATCAGATAACTGCTGCAGCATATGGGCGCCTGGCAAACCTGAGAACAGCATTCCGACACCTTAGTAAGGAATCATTCAAGACACTGTACACTGTGTATGTCAGGCCCATACTGGAGTATGCAGCACCTGTTTGTAACCCGCACTTGATAAAGCACGTCAAGAAACTAGAGAAAGTACAAAGGTTTGCAACAAGGTTAGTTCCAGAGCTAAGGGGAATGTCCTATGAAGAAAGATTAAGGGAAATCGGCCTGACGACACTGGAGGACAGGAGGGTCAGGGGAGACATGATAACGACATATAAAATACTGCGTGGAATAGACAAGGTGGACAAGGACAGGATGTTCCAGGGAGGGGACACAGAAACAAGAGGCCACAATTGGAAGTTGAAGACACAAATGAGTCAGAGAGATAGTAGGAAGTATTTCTTCAGTCATAGAGTTGTAAGGCAGTGGAATAGCCTAGAAAATGACGTAGTGGAGGCAGGAACCATACACAGTTTTAAGACGAGGTTTGATAAAGCTCATGGAGCGGGGAGAGAGAGGGTCTAGTAGCAACCGGTGAAGAGGCGGGGCCAGGAGCTAGGACTCGACCCCTGCAACCACAAATAGGTGAGTACAAATAGGTGAGTACACACACACACACACACACACACACACACACACACACAACATGAGATTTAAGGAAGTATTTACAGTGGAGACAGGAAGGCCTCTCGGGGGACAGACCAGATGGGGACACCAGCAAGGAATATACCAACAAGTGTTGGACGACATACATACAGATGAGGAGGAGGTGAAGAAACTGCTAAGGGACATCGATACCTCAAAGGCAATGGGACCGGACAACATCTCCCCATGGGTCCTTAGAGAGGGAGCGGATATGTATGTGTGCCACTTACCACAATCTTCAACACGTCCCTGGAAACTGGGCAACTACCTGAGGTATGGAAGACGGCAAATGTAGTTACCATTTTTAAAAAAGCAGACAGAAAAGAGGCACTAAACTATAGACCTGTGTCACTGACGTGTATAGTATGCAAAGTTATGGAGAAGATTATCAGGAGAAGAGTGGTGGAGCACCTGGAACGGAACAAGAGTATAAACGCCAACCAGCATGGATTCATGGAAGGAAAATCCTGTGTTACAAACCTTCTGGACTTTTATGATAAAGTAACAGAAGTAAGACACGAGAGAGAGGGGTGGGTTGATTGCATCTTCTTGGACTTCAAGAAGGCCTTTGACACAGTTCCTCACAAGAGATTAGTGCAGAAGCTAGAGCATCAGGCTCATATAACAGGAAGGGCACTGCAATGGATCAGAGAATACCTGACAGGGAGGCAACAACGAGTCATGGTACGTAATGATATATCACAATGGCCACCTGTGACGGACGGGGTCCCACAGGGGTCGGTCCTAGGACCAGTGCTATTTTTGGTATATGTGAACGACATGATGAAAGGGTTAGACTCAGAAGTGTCCCTGTTCGCTGACGATGTGAAGTTAATGAGAAGAATTAAATCAGATGACGACCGGGCAGGACTTCAAAGAGATCTGCACAGACTAGACACCTGGTCCAGCAACTGGCTTCTCGAATTTAATCCCGCCAAATGCAAAGTCATGAAGATAGGGGAAAGGCAAAGAAGACCGCAGACAGAGTATAGGCTAGGTGGCCAAAGACTGCAAACCTCACTCGAGGAGAAAGATCTTGGAGTGTGTATAACACCGAACATGTCTCCGGAAGCACACATCAACCAGGTAACTGCTGCAGCATATGGGCGCCTGGCAAACCTGAGAACAGCGTTTCGATACCTTAATAAGGAATCGTTCAAGACACTGTACACCGTGTACGTCAGGCCCGTACTGGAGTATGCAGCACCTGTTTGGAACCCGCACTTGATAAAGCACGTCAAGAAACTAGAGAAAGTGCAGAGGTTTTCGACAAGGTTAGTTCCAGAGCTAAGGGGAATGTCTTATGAAGAAATGTTAAGGGAAATCGGCCTGACGACACTAGAGGACAGGAGGGTCAGGGGAGACATGATAACGACATATAAAATACTGCGTGGAATAGACAAAGTGGACAAAGACAGGATGTTCCATGGAGGGGACACAGAAACAAGAGGCCACAATTGGAAGTTGAAGACACAGATGAGTCAGAGAGATATTAGGAAGTATTTCTTCAGTCATAGAGTTGTCAGGCAGTGGAATAGCCTAGAAAGTGATGTCGTGGAGGCAGGAACCATACATAGTTTTAAGACGAGGTATGATGAAGCTCATGGAGCGGGGAGAGAGAGAACCCAGTAGCAACCGGTGAAGAGGCGGGGCCAGGAGCTAGGACTCGACCCCTGCAACCACAAATAGGTGAGTACAAATAGGTGAGTATACACACACACAATCTAGGGGGGGTCAGAGACTACAAACCTCACTCAAGGAAAAAGATCTTGGGGTGAGTATAACACCAGGCACATCTCCTGAAGCGCACATCAACCAAATAACTGCCGCAGCATATGGGCGCCTAGCAAACCTCAGAACGGCATTCCGACATCTTAATAAGGAATCGTTCAGGACCCTGTACGTTAGGCCTATATTGGAGTATGCGGCACTAGTTTGGAACCCACACCTAGCCAAGCATGTAAAGAAACTAGAGAAAGTACAAAGATTTGCAACAAGACTAGTCCCAGAGCTAAGAAGTATGTCCTTCGAGGAGAGGTTAATGGAAATCGACCTGACGACAGTAGAGGACAGGAGAGATAGGGGGACATGATAACGACATACAAAATACTGAGAGGCATTGACAAGGTGAACAAAGACAGAATGTTCCAGAGATGGGACACAGCAACAAGGGGACACAGTTGGAAGTTGAAGACACAGATAATCACAGGGATGTTAAGAAATATTTTTTCAGCCACAGAGTAGTCAGGAAGTGGAATAGTTTGGGAAGCGATGTAGTGGAGGCAGGATCCATTCATAGCTTTAAGCAGAGGTATGATAAAGCTAATGGTGCGGGGAGACCCAGTAGCGGCCAGTGAAGAGGCGGGGCCAGGAGCTATGACTCGACCCCTGCAACCACAACTAGGTGAATTCACACACACATACACACGCACACACAGTATTGATCCATTACTCGAGGTTGGCGTGTAAGGACCATCAATGACACAACCTCGTGTGTCAAACATCTCTCATACATGACACCAACACTCACCCATATATATATATATATATATATATATATATATATATATATATATATATATATATATATATATATATATATATATATATATATATATATATATATATATATATATATATATATATTATATATATATTACTGTAGCCACGATCGAGTGGTATTGAATCAATAACAACACTGCGACTAGCCGAGGATTCGAACCCATGTAGTTTTGGCCAGCCTCATGGTGAGCGAAAATCACACGTGACGCGCTAACCCACAAGACCACACAATCCTACAAGAACCAAGCACCCAGCAGAGCTAGGGGCTTTACCTTGATCCGAGGACATACTGTGATGTTCGTGGTTACTAGTACACCAAACGCGGATTAGAATGAAATTACCTCAGAGGCACCCACACCACCGAATGTTCCCGGATCAAGGTAAAACACCTAGCTCTGCTGGGTGCTTCGTTCTTGTAGGATTGCGTGGTCCTGTGGGTTAGGGTGTCATGTCTGATTTTCGCACACCCTGAGGCAGGCCAAAACGACATGGGTTCGAATCCTCGGCTAGACGCAGTGGGAATTGTCACAGTTGCTGTTTGCTGATGACACTGTGCTCTTGGGAGATTCTGAAGAGAAGTTGCAGAGGTTGGTGGATGAATTTGGTAGGGTATGTAAAAGAAGAAAATTAAAAGTGAATGTAGGAAAGAGTAAAAGTTATGAGGATAACAAAAAGAATAGGTGACGAAAGATTGGATATCAGATTGGAGGGAGAGAGTATGGAGGAGATGAATGTATTCAGATATTTGGGAGTGGATGTGTCAGCGGATGGGTCTATGAAGGATGAGGTGAATTATAGAATTAATGAGGGGAAAGGGTGAGTGGTGCACTTAGGAGTCTGTGGAGACAAAGAACTTTGTCCTTGGAGGCAAAGAGGGGAATATATGAGAGTATAGTTTTACCAACACTCTTATATGGGTGTGAAGCATGGGTGATGAATGTTGCAGCGAGGAGAAGGCTGGAGGCAGTGGAGATGTCATGTCTGAGGGCAATGTGTGGTGTGAATATAATGCAGAGAATTCGTAGTTTGGAAGTTAGGAGAAGGTGCAGGATTGCCAAAACTGTTGTCCAGAGGGCTGAGGAAGGGTTGTTGAGGTGGTTTGAACATGTAGAGAGAATGGAACAAACCAGAATGACTTCGAGAGTGTATAAATCTGTAGGTGAGGGAAGGCAGGGTAGGGGTCGGCCTAGGAAAGGTTGGAGGGAGGGGGTAAAGGAGGTTTTGTGTGCGAGGGGCTTGGACTTCCAGCAATCATGCATGAGCGTGTTTGATAGGAGTGAATGGAGACAAATGGTTTTTAATACTTGACGTGCTGTTGGAGTGTGAGCAAAGTAACATTTATGAAGGGGTTCAGGGAAACCGGCAGGCCGGACTTGAGTCCTGGAGATGGGAAGTACAGTGCCTGCACTCTGAAGGAGGGGTGTTAATGTTGCAGTTTAAAAACTGTAGTGTAAAGCACCCTTCTGGCAAGACAGTGATGGAGTGAATGATGGTGAAAGTTTTTCTTTTTCGGGCCACCCTGCCTTGGTGGGAATCGGCCAGTGTGTTAATAAAATAATAATAATAATATATATATATATATATACATATATATATATATATATATATATATATATATATATATATATATATATATATATATATATATGTGTGTGTGTGTGTGTGTGTGTGTGTGTGTGTATGCGTGTGTGTGTATGTGTGTGTGTGTGTGTGTGTGTGTGTGTGTGTGTGTGTGTGTGTGTGTGTGTGTGTGTGTGTGCGCGTGTGTATGCGTGTGTGTGTATGTGTGTGTGTGTATGTGTGTGTGTGTATGCGTGTGTGTGTGTGTGTGTGTGTGTATGTGTGTGTGTGTGTGTGTGTGTGTGTGTGTGTGTGTGTGTGTGTGTGTGTGTGTGTGTATGCGAATCAATTCTCTCCCTCACACCAGTTCCGTCCATGAAAGTTCACTGACCCTTAAGTTCACAACTTTCAAATCGGTCTACGTCATGACTGGTTGACCTGTAGTGACCCCAGACGTCATGACTGGTTGACCTGTAGTGACCCCAGACGTCATGACTGGTTGACCTGTAGTGACCCCAGACGTCATGACTGGTTGACCTGTAGTGACCCCAGACGTCATGACTGGTTGACCTGTAGTGACCCCAGACGTCATGACTGGTTGACCTGTAGTGACCCCAGACGTCATGACTGGTTGACCTGTAGTGACCCCAGACGTCATGACTGGTTGACCTGTAGTGACCCCAGACGTCATGACTGGTTGACCTGTAGTGACCCCAGACGTCATGACTGGTTGACCTGTAGTGACCCCAGACGTCATGACTGGTTGACCTGTAGTGACCCCAGACGTCATGACTGGTTGACCTGTAGTGACCTCAGACGTCATGACGGGTTGACCTGTAGTGACCCCAGACGTCATGACTGGTTGACCTGTAGTGACCCCAGACGTCATGACTGGTTGACCTGTAGTGACCTCAGACGTCATGACTGGTTGACCTGTAGTGACCTCAGACGTCATGACGGGTTGACCTGTAGTGACCCCAGACGTCATGACTGGTTGACCTGTAGTGACCCCATGCTTCATGACTGGTTGACCTGTAGTGACCCCAGACGTCATGACTGGTTGACCTGTAGTGACCTCAGACGTCATGACTGGTTGACCTGTAGTGACCTCAGACGTCATGACGGGTTGACCTGTAGTGACCCCAGACGTCATGACTGGTTGACCTGTAGTGACCCCAGACGTCATGACTGGTTGACCTGTAGTGACCTCAGACGTCATGACTGGTTGACCTGTAGTGACCTCAGACGTCATGACGGGTTGACCTGTAGTGACCCCAGACGTCATGACTGGTTGACCTGTAGTGACCCCATGCTTCATGACTGGTTGACCTGTAGTGACCCCAGACGTCATGACTGGTTGACCTGTAGTGACCTCAGACGTCATGACTGGTTGACCTGTAGTGACCTCAGACGTCATGACGGGTTGACCTGTAGTGACCCCAGACGTCATGACTGGTTGACCTGTAGTGACCCCATGCTTCATGACTGGTTGACCTGTAGTGACCCCAGACGTCATGACTGGTTGACCTGTAGTGACCCCAGACGTCATGACTGGTTGACCTGTAGTGACCCCAGGCTTCATGACTGGTTGACCTGTAGTGACCCCAGACGTCATGACTGGTTGACCTGTAGTGACCCCAGGCTTCATGACTGGTTGACCTGTAGTGACCCCAGACGTCATGACGGGTTGACCTGTAGTGACCCCAGACGTCATGACTGGTTGACCTGTAGTGACCCCAGACGTCATGACTGGTTGACCTGTAGTGACCCCAGACGTCATGACTGGTTGACCTGTAGTGACCCCAGACGTCATGACTGGTTGACCTGTAGTGACCCCAGACGTCATGACTGGTTGACCTGTAGTGACCCCAGGCTTCATGACTGGTTGACCTGTAGTGACCCCAGACGTCATGACTGGTTGACCTGTAGTGACCCCATGCTTCATGACTGGTTGACCTGTAGTGACCCCAGACGTCATGACTGGTTGACCTGTAGTGACCCCAGACGTCATGACTGGTTGACCTGTAGTGACCCCAGACGTCATGACTGGTTGACCTGTAGTGACCCCAGGCTTCATGACTGGTTGACCTGTAGTGACCCCAGACGTCATGACTGGTTGACCTGTAGTGACCCCAGGCTTCATGACTGGTTGACCTGTAGTGACCCCAGACGTCATGACGGGTTGACCTGTAGTGACCCCAGACGTCATGACTGGTTGACCTGTAGTGACCCCAGACGTCATGACTGGTTGACCTGTAGTGACCCCAGTCGTCATGACTGGTTGACCTGTAGTGACCCCAGGCTTCATGACTGGTTGACCTGTAGTGACCCCAGACGTCATGACTGGTTGACCTGTAGTGACCCCATGCTTCATGACTGGTTGACCTGTAGTGACCCCAGACGTCATGACTGGTTGACCTGTAGTGACCCCAGACGTCATGACTGGTTGACCTGTAGTGACCCCAGACGTCATGACTGGTTGACCTGTAGTGACCCCAGGCTTCATGACTAGTTGACCTGTAGTGACCCCAAACGTCATGACTGGTTGACCTGTAGTGACCCCAGGCTTCATGACTGGTTGACCTGTAGTGACCCCAGACGTCATGACGGGTTGACCTGTAGTGACCCCAGACGTCATGACTGGTTGACCTGTAGTGACCCCAGACGTCATGACTGGTTGACCTGTAGTGACCCCAGACGTCATGACTGGTTGACCTGTAGTGACCCCAGACGTCATGACTGGTTGACCTGTAGTGACTCCAGACGTCATGACTAGTTGACCTGTAGTGACCCCAGGCTTCATGACTGGTTGACCTGTAGTGACCTCAGACGTCATGACGGGTTGACCTGTAGTGACCCCAGACGTCATGACTGGTTGACCTGTAGTGACCCCAGACGTCATGACTGGTTGACCTGTAGTGACCCCAGATGTCATGACTGGTTGACCTGTAGTGACCCCAGGCTTCATGACTGGTTGACCTGTAGTGACCTCAGACGTCATGACGGGTTGACCTGTAGTGACCCCAGACGTCATGACTGGTTGACCTGTAGTGACCCCAGACGTCATGACTGGTTGACCTGTAGTGACCCCAGACGTCATGACGGGTTGACCTGTAGTGACCCCAGACGTCGTGACTGGTTGACCTGTAGTGACCCCAGACGTCATGACTGGTTGACCTGTAGTGATCCCAGACGTCATGACTGGTTGACCTCTAGTGACCCCAGACGTCATGACTGGTTGACCTGTAGTGACCCCAGACGTCATTACTGGTTGACCTGTAGTGATCCCAGACGTCATGACTGGTTGACCTGTAGTGACCCCAGACGTCATGACTGGTTAACCTGTAGTGACCCCAGGTGCCATAACTGGTTACCTTGTAGTGACCCCAGACGTCATGGCTGGTTGACCTGTAGTGACCCCAGAAGCCATGGCTGGTTGACCTGTAGGGACCCCAGACGTCAAGGCTGATTGACCTGTAGTGACCCCAGAAGTCATGGCTGGTTGACCTGTAGTGACCCCAGACTTCATGACTGACCTGTAGTGACCCCAGACATCATGACTGACCTGCAGTGACCTCAGATAGCATGACTGACCTGTACTGACCTCAGACATCACGACTGACCTGCAGTGACCTCAGACATCATGACTGACCTACATTGACCCTAGACATCTTGACTGATCTGCAGTGACTTCAGACATCATGACTGACCTACAGTGACCCCAGACATCATTACTGACCTACAGTGACCTCAGACATCATGACTGACCTACAGTGACCCCAGACATCATTACTGACCTACAGTGACCTCAGACAAAGTCTTGTTAACCTCAGTACGACATCAGGCTAACGTCTTCAATAAGACTGGTTCTGGAAGACTTGTAACGGTGACCTCCTCTGTGTGTGTACCCACCTATTTGTACTCACCTATTTGTGGTTGCAGGGGTCGTGTGTACTCACCTAATTGTAGTTGCAGGGGTCGATACTCAGCTCCTGGCCCCGTGTGTGTGTGTGTGTGTGTGTGTGTGTGTGTGTATGTGTGTGTGTGTGTGTGTGTGTGTGTGTGTGTGTGTGTGTGTGTGTGTATGTGTATGTGTGTGTGTGTACTCACCTAGTCGTGGTTGCAGAAGTCGATTCACAGTTCCTGGCCCCGCCTCTTCACTGGCAGCTACTAGGTCACTCTTCATGCTCAATGAGCTTTATCATACCTCTTCTTAAATCTATGTATGGATCCTGCCTCCACTACATCACTACCCAGGCTATTCCACTTCCTGACAACTCCGTAACTGAAGAAATACTTCCTAACATCCCTGTGATTCATTTGAGTCTTCAACTTACAACTGTGACTCTTGGTTGCTGTGTCCCATCTCTGGAACATCCTGTCTCTGTCCACCTTGTCGATTTCTCTCAGTATGTTTTATTTTGTTATCATATCCTCCCTATCTCTCCTGTCCTCCAGTGTCGACAGGTCGATTTCTCTTAACTTCTCATCTCTTCCTGGTCCCTTAGCTCCGGGACTAGTCTTCTTGCAAAGCTTTGCACTTTCTCTAATTTCCTTACAGTTCGGAACCCTCACCTTGGCTAGGGAAGGGTTCCAAACTGGTGCTACATACTCCAGTATAGGCCTAATGCACATTGTGTACAGGGTCCTGAACGATTTCTTATTGAGATGTCGGAATGCTACTAATAGGTTTGCCAGGCGCCCATATTCTGCAGCAGTTATTTGGGTGATATGCGCCTCAGGAGATGTGCTCGGTGTTATACTCATCCCAAGATCTTTTTCCTTGAGTAAGGTTTGTAGTCTCTGGCCACCTGGACTGTGCTCCGTATGCGGTCTTCTTTGCCCTTCCCCACTCTTCATGACTTTGCACTTGGTGGGGTTGACATCCAAGAGCCAGTTTCTGGACCAGGTTTGCAGCCTGTCCAGATCCCTTTGTAGTTCTGCCTGGTCCTAGTCCGATTGAATTCTTCTCATCAACTTCACATCATCTGCAAACAGGGACACTTCCGAGTCTGTTTCTTTCGTCTTGTCGTTCACATATAAAAGACACATCACCGGTCCTAGGACTGACCCCTGTGGAACCCCTCTCGTCACAGACGCCCACTCTGACCCCTCGCCACGTACCATGACTCGGTGCTGTCCTCCTGACATGTATTCCCTGATTCATTGTAGTGCCTTCCCTGTTGTCCCTGCCTGGTCTTCCATCTTTTGCACTAATCTCTTGTGAGGAACTGCATCAAACGCCTTCTTACAGTCCAAGAAAATGTAATCTACCCACCCCTCTCTTTCTTGTCTTACTGCTGTCACCCTGTCATAGAATTCCAGTAGGTTTGTAAAACAGGATTTCCCATCCTTTAAACCGTGCTGGCTGTCTTTGAAAAGCTCATTGCTTTCTAGGTGTTCCATCACTTTTCTCCTGATAAACTTCTCCTTGACTTTGCATACTATACATGTCAGTGACACTGGTCTGTAGTTTGATGCTTCTTGTCTGTCTCCTTTTTATAAAAATTGGGACCACATTTGCTGTCTTCCATACCTCAGGTAATCTCCCTGTTTCGATAGATGTGTTGAATATTGTTGTTAGGGGTACACATAGCACCTCTGCTCCTTCTCTTAGGACCCATGGAGAGATGTTATCCAGCCCCATCGCCTTTGAGGTATCTAGCTCACTTAGCAGCCTCTTCACTTCTTCCTCGTTTGTATGAGTTGTGTTCAACACTTGATGGTGTACCCCACCTCTATATCTTTCTGGGGTCCCGTCTGTCTCCTCTGTGAATACTTCTTTGAATCTCATGTTGAGTTCCTCACATACGTCGTGGTTGTTTCTTGTGAGCTCTCCTCCTTCCTTCCTCATCCTGATTACCTGGTCCTTGACTGTTGTTTTCCTCCTGATGTGGCTATACAACAGCTTACCTGTGCATATTCATTTCTGGCTCTATGACTTCTCTCCTTATTCTACTGGGTCCTTTGCCTTCTACATTTCTTCCATTCTCTAGCACACTTGGTTTTGGCCTCTCCACACCTTTGGGTGAACCAAGGGCTCATCCTGACTTTCTTATTATTTCTGCTACCCTTGGGTACAAACTTCTCCTCAGCTCCCTTGCATATTGTTGTCACATATCCCATCATCTAGTTTACTGACTTCCCTTCCAGTTCTCTGTCTCACTGAACCCCGTGTAGGAAATTCTTCATGCCTGTGTAGTTCCCTCTCTTGTAGTTTGGCTTCATTTGTCCTGCCCTTCCTGCTTCCCTCTCCACTTGTAACTCTACTATGTATTCGAAGCTCAGAGCCACATGATCACTGGCCCTGAGTGGTCTCTCATATGTGATGTCGTCAATGTCTGCCCTACTCAAGGTGAATACCAGGTCCAGTTTTGCTGGTTCATCCTCTCCTCTCTCTCTGGTAGTGTCCTATACATGTTGGTACATGAGGTTTTCCAGTACCACCTCCATCATCATAGCCCTCCACGTTTCTGGGCTCCCATGTGGCTCCAGGTTCTCCCAGTCGATTTTTTGTGGTTGAAGTCACCCATAATCAGCAGCTTTGCCCTGCTCGCATGAGCCCTTCTGGCCACCTCAGCTAATGTGTCAACCATAGGTCTATTACTCTCATCATACTCTTGCCTTGGCCTCCTACTGTTTTGTGATGAGTTATACATCACTGCAATTACCACCTTGGGACCTCCAGACTGAATTGTTTCTATTGTCTCTTGCTTCTCCTCTGTCTCCTCTCTCCAGCTCATCAAAATCCCATCAGTTTTTAATGAGCAGTGCCACTCCTCCACCCCCTCTGTTCCCTCCGTCTTTCCTCAGGATCTGATATCCTGTTGGAAAGATTGTGTCTGTTATCATTCCTGTGAGCTTGGTTTCTGTGAGAGTTATGATATCCAGTGATGCCTCTTTGATTCTTTCATGTCACTCCTCCCAATTATTCGTTATACCATCAGCGATGGTGTACCATACCTTCAGTTTCCTCTCCAATACTGTGTTCTTGGGCATCTATGAGAGTGGGTGACCTGGCAGTGTGCTGTGGGATTCTACAGCATAGTGTGGGGTGGGAGCTGTAAGTGTGGATTGTGATTTGTGTTGGGATTTCATGTTTGGTTGTGGGATTCTTGGGGTGGTTCTGTGTGTGCTTGTACTTGTTACTCTGCCCTGCTTTGGTTGTCCTCTGCTGATTCTGTCCATGTTTCTTTTCCTAGCCCCTTTCGCTTCTGTGTTCTCTCCCTCAGCTGCTGTCATTCTGTTTTTGTTCTGTCTCAGTCTAGGAACACCCTCTTATATGTTGACAATTCTTTCAGCTGCAGTTTCCGTCGCACGATCCTGTTTCAGCTTGACTGGACGATTTCTCCTCTTCAAGTACCCCCCTATTCTCTGAAATTTTACTATTTCAGTCATGTCTTCCTCGCCTATTTCTTTGATGATGTTTTCAATCTCCTGTTTTTTTTTCTGCTATCTTTCATTGTGCATCCTCCCCTCGCTCTCCTGAAGCCCATAAATAAACACTGACCTCTCCCTCTCCTCCTCCCATTGCCTTTCCCTCTGTGTCTCTTGATCTCGTTTGTACATGGCCATTGTTTTCCTTATTTTTTCCTGTAGCTCTTGGTGACATGGTCGTGCCTCTGTACTCACCTAAGTTTACTCACCTAATTGTGGTTGCAGGGGTCGAGACTCAGCTCCTGACCCCGCCTCTTCGCTGGTCACTACTAGGTCTTCTCTCTCTCTGCTCCATGAGCTTTATCATACCTCATCTTAAAACTATGTATGGTTCCTGCCTCCATTACATCACTTGCCAGACCATTCCACTTCCTGACAACTCTATAACTGACGAAATGCTTCCTAACATCCTTTTGACTCATCTGAGTCTACAACATGTGACCCTTTGTTTCTGTGTCCCCTCTCTGGAACATCCTGTGTCTGTCTACCTTATCTATTCCTCGCAGTATTTTGTATGTCGTTATCATGTCTCCCCTAACCCTCCTGTCCTGCAGTGTCGTCAGGCCGATTTTCCTTATCCTTTCTTCATAGGACATTCCGCTTAGCTCTGGAATTAGCCTTGTTGCAAACCTTTGCACTTTCTCTAATTTCTTAACATGCTTGACCAGGTGTGGGTTCCAAACTGGTGCTGCATACTCCAGTATGGGCCTGACATACACGGTGTACAGAGTCTTGAACGATTCCTTACTGAGGTATCGGAACGCTATTCTCAGGTTTGCCAAGCACCCATATGCTGCAGCAGTTATCTGGTTAATGTGTGCTTCCGGGGACATGCTCGGTATTATACTCACCCCAAGATCTTTCTCCTTGAGTGAGGTGTGCAGTCTTTGGCCACCTAGCCTATACTCGGTCTGCGGTCTTCTTTGCCCTTCCCCGATTTTCATGACTTTGGCAGGGTTAAATTCGAGGGAGCTAGTTGCTGGACCACGCGTCCAGCCTGTCCAGGTCACTTTGTAGTCTTGCCTGGTCCTCACCTGATTTGATTCTCCTCATTAATTTCACATCATCTGCGAACAGGGACACTTCTGAGTCTATCCCTTCCATCATGTCATTCACATATACCAAAAATAGCACTGGTCCTAGGACTGACCCCTGTGGGACCCCGCTCGTCACAGGCCTCACAGTGATGCCTCATCACGTACCACGACTCGCTGTTGCCTCCCTGTCAGGTATTCTCTGATCCGTTGCAGTGCCCCTCCTGTTATACGTGCCTGATCCTCTAGCTTCTGCATTAATCTCTTGTGAGGAACTGTGTCGAAGGCCTTCTTGCAGTCTAAGAAAATGCAATCAAACCACCCCTCTCTCTCTTGTCATAAAACTCCAGTAGGTTTGTAACACAGGGTTTTCCTTTCATGAATTCGTGCTGGTTGTCGTTTATAATCATGTTCCGTTCCAGGTATGTGTGTGTGTGTGTGTGTGTGTGTGTGTGTGTGTGTGTGTGTGTGTGTGTGTGTGTGTGTGTGTGTGTGTGTGTGTGTGTGTGTGTGTGTGTGTGTGTGTGTGTGTGTGTGTGTTAGTTACCATTTTGTCCTAGGCACATGTCGATTAGACACTAGGCCTGTTGTATGTGAGTGTGTGTGTACTCACCTATTTGTACTCACCTATTTGTGGTTGCAGGGGTCGATTCACAGCTCCTGGCCCCGTCTCTTCGCTGATTGTGTGTGTGTGTGTGTGTGTGTGTGTGTGTGTGTGTTTGTGTGTGTGAGTGTGTGTGTGTGTGTGTGTGTGTGTGTATGTGTGTATTTGTGTGTGTGTGTGTGTACTCACCTATTTGTGGTTGCAGGGGTCGAGTCACAGCTCCTGGCCCCGCCTCTTCGCTGATTGCTACTAGGTCCTATCTCTCCCTGCCCCATGAGCTCTATCATACCTCGCCTTAAAACTATGTATGGTTCCTGCCTCCTCTACATCCCTTTCTAGGCTATTCCATGGCCTGACTACTCTATGACTGAAGAAATACTTCCTAACATCCCTTTGATTCATCTGAGTCTTCAACTTCCAATTGTGACCTCTTGTTTCTGTGTCCCATCTCTGGAACATCCCGTCTTTGTCCACCTTGTCTATTCCGCGCAGTATTTTATATGTCGTTATCATGTCTCCCCTGACCCTCCTGTCCTCCAGTGTCGTCAGGCCGATTTCCCTCAACCTTTCTTCGTAGGACAATCCCCGTAGCTCTGGGACTAGTCTTGTTGCAAACCTTTGCACCTTCTCTAATTTCTTGACGTGCTTGACTAGGTGTGGGTTCCAAACTGGTGCTGCATACTCCAGTATGGGCCTGACGTAGATGGTATACAGAGTCTTAAACAAATCCTTACTGAGGTATCGGAACGCTATCCGTAGGTTTGCCAGGCGCCCGTATGCTGCAGCAGTTATCTGATTGATGTGTGCCTCAGGAGATATGCTCGGTGTTATACTCACCCCCAGATCTTTTTCCTTGAGTGAGGTTTGCAGTCTTTGGCCATCTAAACTATATTGTGTCTGCGGTCTTCTTTGCCCTTCCCCAATCTTCATGACTTTGCATTTGGCAGGGTTAAATTCAAGGAGCCAGTTGCTGGACCAGGCTTGTAGCCTGTCCAGGTCTCTTTGTAGTCCTGCCTGATCCTCGTCCGATTTGATTCTTCTCATTAACTTCGCATCATCTGCAAACAAGGACACTTCTGAGTCTATCCCTTCCGTTATGTCGTTCACATATACCAAGAACAGAACAGGTCCTAGGACTGACCCCTGTGGAACCCCGCTTGTCACAGGCGCCCACTCTGACACCTCGTCGCGTACCATGACTCGTTGTTGCCTCCCTGTCAGATATTCTCTGATCCATTGCAGTGCCTTTCCTGTTATGTGTGCCTGATCCTCTAGCTTTTGCAGTAACCTCTTGTGAGGAATTGTGTCGAAGGCCTTCTTGCAGTCCAAAAATATGCAGCTGATCCACCCCTCTCTCTCTTGTCTTACTTCTGTCACCTTGTCATAAAACTCTAGTAGGTTTGTGACACAGGATTTTCCTTCCCTGAAACCGTGCTGGTTGTCAATTATACACTTGTTTCATTCCAGGTGCCCCACCACTCTCCTCCTGATGATCTTCTCCATGACCTTGCATACTATACACGTTAGTGATACAGGTCTGTAGTTTAGTGCCTCATGTCTGTCTCCCATTTTAAAAATTGGGACTACATTTGCCATTTTCCATACCTCAGGGAGTTGCCCAGCTTCAAATGATGTGTTGAAGATCTTTGTTAATGGCTCACACAATATCTCTGCTCCCTCTTTAAGGACCCATGAAGAGATGTCTGGTCCCACCGCCTTTGAGGTGTCAAGTTCGCATAGCAGCTTCTTCACCTCCTCCTTGGTTATATATACCTCATCCAGCACTTGCTGGTGTGCCCCCCTGTTCTGATTTCTTGGAGTCCTACTGGTTTCCACTGTAAATACCTCTTTAAATCTTGTGTTGAGCTCCTGACAAACCTCTCGGTCGTTTCTTGTGAATTCCCCATCACCCTTCCTCAGTCTGATTACCTGGTCCTTGACTGATGTTTTCCTCCTGATGTGGCTGTACAACAGCTTCGGGTCAGTCTTTACTTTTGATGCTATGTCATTTTCATATTGTCTCTGAGCCTCCCTTCTTATCTGTGCATATTCGTTTCTGGCTCTTCGGCTGATTTCTTTATTTTCCTGAGTTCTCTGTCTTCTGTACCTTTTCCATTCTCTAGTACACCTAGTTTTTGCCTCCCTACACCTTTGGGTGAACCAAGGACTCGTTCTGTTCTTCCCATTATTTCTGTTTCCCTTGGGAGCAAACCTCTCCTCTGCCTCCTTGCATTTTGTTGCTACATAGTCCATCATTTCGTGTACTGGTTTTCCTGTCAGTTCCCTCTCCCACTGAATGTCTTGAAGGAAGTTCCTCATGCCTGGGTAGTTCCCCCTTTTGTAGTTTGGTTTTTCCCAGCCTATTCCTGCTACTCTCTCCACTTGGAGCTCAACTATGTAGTCAAAGCACAGAACCACATGATCAATAGCTCCCAGGGGCCTTTCATACATGATACCCCCGATGTCCGAACTACTCATGGTGAATACAAGATCCAGCCTTGCTGGTTCATCCTCTCCTCTCTCTCTCTGGTAGTGTCTCTAACATGTTGATGCATGAGGTTTTTCAGTACCACATCCATCATCTTGGCTCTCCATGTTTCGGGACCCCCATGGGGCTCCAGGTTTTCCCAGTCAATCTCCTTGTGATTGAAATCACCCATAACTAGTAACTTTGCTCCCCCCATGTGCGCTCTCCTGGCCACCTCGGCTAGTGTGTCGATCATTGCTCTGTTGCTCTCATCGTATTCTTCTCTTGGCCTCCTGCAGTTCTGTGGTGGGTTGTACATTACTGCAATTATCACCTTATGTCCCTCAGACTGGATTGTTCCTACTAAGTAGTCCCTTTCGCCCGTGCCATCCATTCCTTCCATTTTCTCAAAACCCCACTGGTTTTTAATGAGCAGTGCAACTCCTCCTCCCCCTCTCCTCCCTCTGTCTTTCCTGAGGATTTGATATCCGGATGGAAAGATTGAATCTGTTATTATTCTGGTGAGTTTTGTTTCTGTGAGTGCTATTATGTCTGGGGATGTCTCTTTGATTCTTTCGTGCCACTCCTCATACTTGTTTGTTATTCCATCTGCATTTGTATACCACACCTTCAACTTCTTTTCAAAGACTGTGGTCTGGGAGGTATATTGGGGTTGGGGAAGTGGGAGACCTGGTAAGGAACTATGGGTTGTTGCTGTAGGGGTGGAGTTTGTAATGTAGTGGGTGGGGGCATTGGATGTGGCATGGGTGTTTTGATTTAGAGTGTTTGGTTGCACTGGGGTTGACCTGGTTGGGAGGCTTCTATAGGAAGTTGTGAGGGAGGCTGTATTTGATCTTCTTCCTGGGTCTGGGATCTCCTGTCTGTCTTCTCCATCCACTCTCTTTCCTCCTTTCGCCTTTGTACCATCTCTCTCAGTGTGTGTGTGTGTGTGTGTGTGTGTGTGTGTGTGTGTGTGTGTGTGTGTGTGTGTGTGTGTGTGAGTGTGGGTGTGTGTGTGTGTGTGTGTGTGTGTGTGTGTGTGTGTGTGTGTGTGTGTGTGTGTGTGTACTCATCTAATTGTACTCACCTAATTGTGGTTGCAGGGGTCGAGACTCAGCTCCTGGCCCCGCCTCTTCACTGATCGCTACTAGGTCCTCTCTCTCTCTGCTTCTTGAGCTGTATCATACCTCTTCTTAAAACTATGTATGGTTCCTGCCTCCACTACTTCACTTGCTAGGCTATTCCACTTCCTGACAACTCCATGTGTGTGTGTGTGTGTGTGTGTGTGTGTGTGTGTGTGTGTGTGTGTGTGTGTGAGTGTGTGTGTGTAGGCTTGTGTGTGTAGGTGTGTGTGTAGGCGTGTGTGTAGGTGTGTGTGTGTGTGTATGTGTGTGTGTGTGTGTGTGTGTGTGTGTGTGTGTGTGTGTATGTGTGTATTTGTGTGCGTGTGTGTGTGTGTGTACTCACCTATTTGTACTCACCTATTTGTGGTTGCAGGGGTCGATTCATAGCTCCTGACCCCGCCTCTTCACTGATTGCTACTAGGTCCTCTCTCTCCCTGCTCCATGAGCATTATCATACCTCACCTTAAAACTATGTATGGTTCCCGCCTCCACTACTTCACTTTCTAGGCTATTCCACGGCTTGACTACTCTATGACTGAAGAAATACTTCCTAACATCCCTTTGATTCATCTGAGTCTTCAACTTCCAATTGTGACCTCTTGTGTCTGTGTCCCATCTCTGGAACATCCCGTCTTTGTCCACCTCGTCTATTCCGCACAGTATTTTATATGTCGTTATCATGTCTCCCCTGACCCTCCTGGCCTCCAGTGTCGTCAGGCCAATTTCCCTCAACCTTTCTTCGTAGGACAATCCCCGTAGCTCTGGGACTAGTCTTGTTGCAAACCTTTGCACTTTCTCTAATTTCTTGACGTGCTTGACTAGGTGTGGGTTCCAAAGTGGTGCTGCATACTCCAGTATGGGCCTGACGTAAATGGTATACAGAGTCTTAAACGAATCCTTACTGAGGTATCGGAACGCTATCCGTAGGTTTGCCAGGCGCCCGTATGCTGCAGCAGTTATCTGATTGATGTGCGCCTCGGGAGATATGCTCGGTGTTATACTCACCCCCAGATCTTTTTCCTTGAGTGAGGTTTGCAGTCTTTGGCCATCTAAACTATATTGTGTCTGCGGTCTTCTTTGCCCTTCCCCAATCTTCATGACTTTGCATTTGGCATGGTTAAATTCAAGGAGCCAGTTGCTGGACCAGGCTTGTAGCCTGTCCAGGTCTCTTTGTAGTCCTGCCTGATCCTCGTCCGATTTGATTCTTCTCATTAACTTCGCATCATCTGCAAACAAGGACACTTCTGAGTCTATCCCTTCTGTTATGTCGTTCACATATACCACATATACGTTTATAATCATGTTCCGTTCCAGGTATGTATGTGTGTGTATGTATGTGTATGTGTGTGTGTTAGTTACCATTTTGTCCTAGGCACATGTCGATTAGACACTAGGCCTTGTGTGTGTGTATGTGTGTGTGTGTGTGTGTGTGTGTGTGTGTTAGTTAGTTACCATTTTGTCCTAGGCACATGTCGATTAGACACTAGGCCTGGTGTGTGTGTGTGTGTGTGTGTGTGTGTGTGTGTGTGTGTGTGTGTGTGTGTGTGTGTATGTGTGTGTGTGTGTGTGTGTGTGTGTGTGTGTGTGTGTGTGTGTTTGTACTTACCTATTTCACTTGTTTGTGGTCTTACATGCTGGCAATGCCTTTTAACTTGCCGATTCTCTCCCTCCTTCCCTCGTGTGACCTGTCCAGGTCATTCCACTTCCTGACTACCCTGAGGCTGAAGGTAATCTTCCTGACATCTCCATGCTGACTCTTCTGCATTCTCTCGAGTTTGTTCTTGTTCTCAATTAATTTTTGTTCTTGCTGACTTTGTGTCTGTAACCATGGATACTTGAGAATCTACTCTTCTGGTATTTCATCCACATGTGCCTAACATAGAACGGTCCTGATACCAGTCCCTGTGGAACCCCACTTGTGACATTTTCCCGTTCGGACATCTCTTCTATGATGTTGATTCTTTGTCTTCCTCCCCCAAGCTTCTCTTTCCTATACTGTAGCACATTCACTCAACTGTGAAACCCTCTATTTCAAAGTGAAGAGGAAATCCACTAACAAGGGTGAACTGACACACACACACCACGACACACACTAGGAGGATAGTGACTGGATTCTTTATGAGAGTTCTCTATATATATCTAGTTGTGCTGTCTTCAAGGGGGAATGTTCCTAGATTCTGCGAACCTTCACTCGCCGTCACTACTCCACGTTCCTCATCTACGACCGTAGACTAAGAGATCAGATCATAATGAATACTATACCTTCAAGACGCACCACATAAGTACTTAGTCCTCTCGTGTGGTGAAGTGGTAAGCATCCTTCAAGTACTCGCCAAGAATGATGTCAACGCGACCACCATCGCTCCAGCGTCTATCAGATCCCACCAGAAAGCGGCTTGCTACTATTTCCCCATTATCCACCGCAGGTGTCTACACAATCTCGTGCGGACACTACGACAAGAAGTACGTAAGGGAGACTGGTTGAAGCCTATCTTTTAGGATCTAGTAGCACTAATACGTGTGTAGCAGGGATGTACAAAGTAGTAATACCTCCGTCATGCAAGGAGACAATGAGGGACAATTAATTATATATAAGGAAGCCCAGCCGGTGATCACAGAGCCAGATTGAAGATGTCAGTGTTCAGAGGTCTCCCTGATACCCGCTACCAAATATGGTAGTGTAGAAAACTAAAAATTTTAAAATATTTACGACGCTCCACTAACCTCAAGACACAACCATCTAGAGACCTCACAAGAGTTCAACTCACCTGACCTCACCAAAGTTCGTCTCACTTCACCTTACCTTACCTTACCTTACCTTGCCTTACCTTACCTTACCTTACCTTGCCTTACCTTACCTTACCTTACCTTACCTTGCCTTACCTTACCTTACCTTACCTTGCCTTACCTTACCTTACCTTACCTTACCTTACCTTACCTTACCTTACCTTACCTTACCTTACCTTACCTTACCTTACCTTGCCTTACCTTACCTTACCTTACCTTACCTTACCTTACCTTACCTTACCTTACCTTACCTTACCTTACCTTACCTTACCTTACCTTACCTTACCTTACCTTACCTTGCCTTACCTTACCTTTCCTTGTGTAAACCTCCTGAGACGAGATTTGCCATCTCTAAACCCGCAATGAGTATTGTGTACGGAAGTACTTCTCTGCGAGTGCGCTACCACTCTCCTGATTCTCTTCTCCTCTACCTGACATGAGTGGTCGCCAAGCTCATGTTGACCGTGTACCTCCGTCTGGTGTTATTAACCACGTATTCCTTTCTGCGGATGTTATAAATGACTTATAAATGATATCTGACATAAAGACACAAACACAGCAATATACTCTTAAATTTTTAGTTATTGTACATAACTTCGCTGTACAAGAGTACATAACTTCGCTGTACAACAGTTCCATAAGTCTATCTTCTCATAAGAAGAAGATAGACTTATGGAACATAAGCTTTATTCATTCATGCATAAGTTGCTAAGGTGAATATCTATCTGCAACATGATAATCTAAGACACATCTTTCGTGGCATCAAGGACACTCTTTGTTTTATTACTTTCTTATGCTCTTCTTCTGGGTATGACGTTCCCTGCCTCCTGGGCACTCTCCAGTCCAGTCCTGTCATCTCATTCCTCGTCTTAACAGGTCCTCTTCCCACTACACAACATTCACAAATTCTTTCATCTCTTCAGAACTTCCTCTTGTGAAATCTGGCTTCTCCCTCCCCTCGCCTGCTGTTCTTCCCTCAGTGCTTGCTTCCAGAGGCCAGGAGCTGTAACTCGACCCCTGCAGCCACAAATATAAAATGGACATACGTTAAATACTGCGTTCACTTATGATGGGTTATTCCCACTACATAACCAGGACCACCACTACATAAACAGGACCACCACTACATAAACAGGACCACCACTACATAACCAGGACCACCACTACATAACCAGTACCACCACTACATAACCAGGACCACCACTACATAACCAGGACCACCACTACATAACCAGGACCACCACTACATAACCAGTACCACCACTACATAACCAGGACCACCACTACATAACCAGTACCACCACTACATAACCAGGACCACCACTACATAACCAGTACCACCACTACATAAACAGGACCACCACTACATAAACAGGACCACCACTACATAACCAGGACCACCACTACATAACCAGTACCACCACTACATAACCAGGACCACCACTACATAACCAGGACCACCACTACATAACCAGGACCACCACTACATAACCAGGACCACCACTACATAACCAGGACCACCACTACATAACCAGGACCACCACTACATAACCAGTACCACCACTACATAACCAGGACCACCACTACATAACCAGGACCACCACTACATAAACAGGACCACCACTACATAAACAGGACCACCACTACATAACCAGGACCACCACTACATAACCAGTACCACCACTACATAACCAGGACCACCACTACATAACCAGGACCACCACTACATAACCAGGACCACCACTACATAACCAGGACCACCACTACATAACCAGGACCACCACTACATAACCAGGACCACCACTACATAACCAGTACCACCACTACATAACCAGGACCACCACTACATAACCAGGACCACCACTACATAACCAGGACCACCACTACATAACCAGGACCACCACTACATAACCAGGACCACCACTACATAACCAGGACCACCACTACATAACCAGGACCACCACTACATAACCAGGACCACCACTACATAACCAGGACCACCACTACATAACCAGGACCACCACTACATAACCAGGACCACCACTACATAACCAGGACCACCACTACATAACCAGGACCACCACTACATAACCAGGACCACCACTACATAACCAGGACCACCACTACATAACCAGGACCACCACTACATAAACAGGACCACCACTACATAACCAGTACCACCACTACATAACCAGGACCACCACTACATAACCAGGACCACCACTACATAACCAGTACCACCACTACATAACCAGGACCACCACTACATAACCAGTACCACCACTACATAACCAGTACCACCACTACATAACCAGGACCACCACTACATAACCACGACCACCACTACATAACCAGTACCACCACTACATAAACAGGACCACCACTACATAACCAGTACCACCACTACATAAACAGGACCACCACTACATAACCAGGACCACCACTACATAAACAGGACCACCACTACATAACCAGGAACACCACTACATAACCAGTACCACCACTACATAAACAGGACCACCACTACATAACCAGGACCACCACTACATAACCAGTACCACCACTACATAACAAGTACCACCACTACATAACCAGTATCACCACTACATAACCAGTACCACCATTGCATAACCAGTACCACCACTACGTAACCAGTACCACAACTATGTAACCAGTACCACCACTGCATAACCAGTACCACCACTACATAACCAGTACCACCACTACATAACCAGTACCACCACTGCATAACCAGTACCACCACTACGTAACAAGTACCACCACTATTTAACCAGTACCGCCACTGCATAACCAGAACCACCACTACATAACCAGTACCACCACTACATAACCAGTACCACCACTGCATAACCAGTACCACCACTACATAACCAGTACCACCACTACATAACCAGTACCACCACTGCATAACCAGTACCACCACTACGTAACCAGTACCACCACTATTTAACCAGTACCACCACTGCATAACCAGAACCATCACTACATAACCAGTACCACCACTACATAACCAGTACCACCACTACATAACCAGGACCACCACTACATAACCAGGACCACCACTACATAACCAGTACCACCACTACATAACCAGGACCACCACTACATAACCAGTACCACCACTACATAACCAGTACCACCACTACATAACCAGGACCACCACTACATAACCAGGACCACCACTACATAACCAGGACCACCACTACATAAACAGGACCACCACTACAAAACCAGGAACACCACTACATAACCAGTACCACCACTACATAAACAGGACCACCACTACATAACCAGGACCACCACTACATAACCAGTACCACCACTACATAACAAGTACCACCACTACATAACCAGTATCACCACTACATAACCAGTACCACCATTGCATAACCAGTACCACCACTACGTAACCAGTACCACAACTATGTAACCAGTACCACCACTGCATAACCAGTACCACCACTACATAACCAGTACCACCACTACATAACCAGTACCACCACTGCATAACCAGTACCACCACTACGTAACAAGTACCACCACTATTTAACCAGTACCGCCACTGCATAACCAGAACCACCACTACATAACCAGTACCACCACTACATAACCAGTACCACCACTGCATAACCAGTACCACCACTACATAACCAGTACCACCACTACATAACCAGTACCACCACTGCATAACCAGTACCACCACTACGTAACCAGTACCACCACTATTTAACCAGTACCACCACTGCATAACCAGAACACATACTACATAACCAGTACACACACTACATAACCAGTACACACACTACATAACCAGTACACACACTACATAACCAGTACACACACTACATAACCAGTACACACACTACATAACCAGTACACACACTACATAACCAGTACACACACTACATAACCAGTACACACACTACATAACCAGTACCACACTACATAACCAGTACCACCACTACATAACCAGTACCACCACTACTTAAGCAGTACCACCACTACATAACCAGTACCACCACTACTTAACCAGTACCACCACTGCATAACCAGTACCACGACTACATAACCACTACCACCACTACTTAACCAGTACCACCACTACATAACCAGTACCAGCGCTACATAACCAGTACCACCACTACATAATCAGTACCACCACTACATAACTAATACCACCACTACATACCCAGTAACACCACTGGATAACCAGTACCACGACTACATAACCAGTACCACCACTACATAACCAGTACCACCAATATATAATCAGTACCACCACTACATAACCAGTACCACCACAACTTAACCAGTACCACCACTACATAACATAACCAGTACCACCACTACATAATCAGCACCACCACTACATAACTAATACCACCATTACATAACCAGTACCACCACTGTATAACCAGTACCACGACTACATAACCAGTACCACCACTACGTAAAAAGTACCACCAATAAATAACCAGTATCACCACTACATAACCAGTACCACCACTGCATAACCAGTACCACGACTACATAACCAGTACCACCACTACATAACTAGTACAACCACTACATAACTAGTACAACCGCTACATAACCACTACCACCAGTACATAACCAGTACTACCACTACATAAGCAGTACCACCACTACATAACCAGTATCACCACTACATAACCAGTACCACCACTGCATAACCAGTACCACGACTACATAACCAGTACCACCACTACATAACTAGTACAACCACTACATAACTAGTACAACCGCTACATAACCACTACCACCAGTACATAACCAGTACTACCACTACATAACCAGTACCACCACTACATAACCAGTACCACCAATATAAAATCAGTACCACCAATACATAATCAGTACCACCACAACATAACCAGTATCACCACTACATAACCATTACCACCACTACATAACCAGTACCACCAATACATAATCAGTACCACCACTACATAACCAGTACCACCACTACTTAACCAGTACCACCACTCCATAACCAGTACCAGCGCTACATAACCAGTACCACCCCTACATAATCAGTACCACCACTACATATCTAATGCCACCACTACATAACCAGGACCACCACTACATAATCAGTGCCACCACTACATAACCAGTACCACAACTACATAACCAGGACCACCACTACATAACTAGTACCACCACTACATAATCAGTACCACCACTACTTAACCAGTACCACCACTCCATAACCAGTACCAGCGCTACATAACCAGTACCACCCCTACATAATCAGTACCACCACTACATATCTAATGCCACCACTACATAATCAGTGCCACCACTACATAACCAGTACCACAACTACATAACCAGGACCACCACTACATAACTAGTACCACCACTACATAACTAGGACCACCACTACATAACTAGTACCACAACTACATAACCAGTACCACCACTACATAACTAGTACCACCACTACATAACCAGTACCACCACTACATAACCAGTACCACCACTACATAACCAATACCACAAATAGATAATCAGTACCACCACTACATAACCAGTACCACCACTACATAATCAGTACCACCACTACATAACTAGTACCACAACTACATAACCAGGACCACCACTACATAACCAGGACCACCACTACATAACCAGGACCACCACTACTTAACTAGTACCACCACTACATAACCAGTACCACCACTACATAACCAGTACGACCACTACATAACTAGTACCACCACTACATAACCAGTACCACCACTACATAACCAGTACCACCACTACATAGCCAATATCACCAATAGATAATCAGTACCACCACTACATAACCAGTACCACCACTACATAATCAGTACCACCACTACATAACTAGTACCACCACTACATAACCAGGACCACTACTACATAACCAGGACCACCACTACATAACCAGGACCACCACTACTTAACTATTGCCTCCACTACATAACCAGTACCACCACTACATAGCTAGTTACACCACTACATAAGCAGGACTACCACTACATAACCAGTACCACCAGTACATAACCAGTACCACCGCTACGTAACCAGGACCACCACTACATAACCAGTACCACCACTACATAATCAGTACCACCACTACATAACTAGTACCACCACTACATGACCAGGACCACCACTACATAACCAGGACTGCCACTACATAACCAGGACCACCACTACTTAACTAGTACCACCACTACATAACCAGTACCACCACTACATAACCAGTACCACCACTACATAACTAGTACCACCACTACATAACCAGTACCACCACTACATAACCAGTACCACCACTACATAACCAATACCACCAATAGATAATCAGTACCACCACTACATAACCAGTACCACCACTACATAATCAGTACCACCACTACATAACTAGTACCACCACTACATAACCAGGACCACTACTACATAACCAGGACCACCACTACATAACCAGGACCACCACTACTTAACTAGTACCTCCACTACATAACCAGTACCACCACTACATAGCTAGTTCCACCACTACATAAGCAGGACTACCACTACATAACCAGTACCACCACTACATAACCAGTACCACCGCTACATAACCGGGACCACCACTACATAACCAGTACCACCACTACATAACCAGGACCACCACTACATAACCAGTACCACCACTGCATAACCAGTACCACCACTACATAACTAGTACCACCACTACATAAGCAGGACCACCACTACATAACCAGTACCACCACTACATAACCAGGACCAACACTACATAACCAGTACCACCACTACATAACCAGTGCCACCACTACATAACTAGTACCACCACTACATAACCAGTACCACCACTACATAACCAGTACCACCACTACATAACTAGTACCACCACTACATAACCAGGACCACCACTACATAACCAGGACCACCACTACATAACCAGTACCACCACTACATAACCAGGACCACCACTACATAACTAGTACCACCACTACATAACCAGTACCACCACTACATAACTAGTACCACCACTACATAACCAGGACCACACACACCCAACACTTCCCAGTTAGTTTTCCACCAATCAGCACTTGGAGGTCAAGCGTGTGTTGGATGTAATGGATTGGTCCAGTCTTCACCTGACTCCCCCCCTCTCTCTCTCTCTCTCTCTCTCTCTCTCTCTCTCTCTCTCTCTCTCTCTCTCTCTCTCTCTCTCTCTCTCTCTCTCTCTCTCTCTCTCTCTCTCTCTCTCTCTCTCTCTCTGAGCAGTACCTAGCAATTTGCATATTTAAAGAATATAGAGCAAAATAGGATGATTATGAGAGAATATAAACCTGAAGTGGAAGGAAGGGTAGGCGGTCGTCCCAGGAGGGGTATAGGAGGTTTTGAGGGCTTAGGGCTTGGACATCCAACAGGCTTGTGTGCCCGGTGAAAGGTTCCATTCTCTTGTTTGGATAAAATCTCCATGACCCCAGGCACTGTTTGTCCCTAATGAATTTTGCACTTTCTCATGACTAAAATGGAATCGCTGGCCCACAGATGGCTGAGAGAGAAAGAGAGAGGTAAACCTGTGTAGCTACGGGTGGTTGTGTGGGTGTTACAAGGCTTGTTTACCACACAAGTGTGTCTCACCAGCGAGGATGCTGTGGCCGGCCCATCACGTTCATCTCTCCGGCTTTCACAACAATCCCTCACATCTCTTCCTCCCCATCTCGTCCGCTTATCCTCTTATTTTTCTCCGATATTCTTTCCCTTTTCTTTATCTGTCCTCTTATTCTTGTTCACTTTACTCCAAATCTCAGTATTCCAACTTCAGTCCTCGTCTTTCTCGTTAAATAGTTTCTCTCTCTCTCTCTCTCTCTCTCTCTCTCTCTCTCTCTCTCTCTCTCTCTCTCTCTCTCTCTCTCTCTCTCTCTCTCTCTCTCTCTCTTTTACACAGTGTTTGACAAGGTTAGGTTAAGGATTCCTAACTTTATTGACAAGCTAAGAGCTGTTACCTACATCAGCTCATTTGAAAGCATTTTTATTGTTATGAGACATACAAGTAGGGAACAGGATGAAGTTGGAGCCATCTGTGGGCCAGCATTTTCATTTGATCAACTGACTTTATCTCGTTGACGTCATAATGATGTACGAATGTGTTCCATACTCGAGTCATCCTGGGAATATATGATCTCAGATGGAGTGATGTTCTGGAGAAGGGTACAGCCAGAGTGAAGTTGCTGCTTACTGCCCGTCTTGTGGTATAGAAACTTGCTTCACGCTGTATCGAAGTGGATCCAAGTGTGGTACTTTTACAATATTGGCCTTGTACATAACAGTAAGGCCACCCACATCCCTCCTGTGTTGAAGGCTCTGCTGAAATGACAGATCTATCCAGGATGGGTCCAGGCGAGAGATGAGACGTCTTGCTCTGTTCTCTACTCTGTCAAGCAGTCGCAGATGAGAAGGGGGGGCAGGCAAACCAAGAAAGTGGAGCATACTCAAGGTGTGAGCGTACTTGTGCCTCGTACAAAATCTTGCAACCCCTGCTGTCAAGCAGATGCGAGATACGGCGAAGTGCTGTAAGCTTCCTGGCTGCCTTGTTTGCAAGATTTACAACGTGGTTCTTCATGGTCAGTTTGGAGTCAAATTTCACCCCAAGGATATTAACTTCTTCCCCAGGTGCCAACACCCTCCCATTCATCCTTACTACTGCACCGGCATTACCATCTTGGTGCCTAGAGATCATCATCATTTGTGTTTTCTCAGGTGCAAATGTTACTTGCCATCTATTTCCCCAAGCTGATGTAGCTTAGAGCAGCTGGCATTTCTTCTCTTGGATAAGTGAATGTCAGTGTACAGTCGTCTGCATATGCAAGGGATTCTGGGATGAGATGAAGAAGGTCATTGAAGTAGACATTCCATAACAATGGTCCCAGAACACTTCATTGTGGAACACTTTCCCCAATAGGATGTCTTGCTGATTCTGTTCCATTGAGAACTACTCTTAGAGATATATCATGAAGGTAATCACTGATGAGACATAGCGTAGAGCCTGCAATTCCCAGAGCTTGCAGTTTTCCTAAGAGGCCTTGGTGCCACACCCGGTCGAAAGCACCAGCAATGTCCAGTGCTACCACACAGCTGACTTTGGATTCATCCAGTGACTGGTGCAACTTAGTAGAGAGGTTTAACAACAGATCAACAGCAGAGTAACCTTTCCTGAAGCCATATTGACGATCACAAAGTAGTGAGTGGTAGTCAAAAAACTCTGTCATTTGTCTTGAGATTATTGTCTCAAGGAGCTTGCCAGTGATTGACAGGAGTGACACTGGCCTGTAGTTGCTGATTTCTGCTCTGCTCTCCTTTTTGTGAACAGGGACTACATTTGCCTCTTTCCACAGAGAGGGCCATTTACACTGTACTAGGCAGTGCTAAAAGATGCGAGTTAGAGGTGCTGCTAGCTGGTCTGTACATCTCAACAATCTTGGGCTCAACTTGTCTGGGCCCACAGCCTTTTCTTGGTCAAGCGATTTAAGAAGGAATGGCACCTCTCTCTCTCTCTCTCTCTCTCTCTCTCTCTCTCTCTCTCTCTCTCTCTCTCTCTCTCTCTCTCTCTCTCTCTCTCTCTCTCTCTCTCTCTCTCTCTCAATTGCCTATTTCCCCCATTCTCCTCCTGCACTCCATCTCCTGTCCTTGTTACCGTGCCAACAGACCACAGGGGGCAGGAGAGCGGGCCGCTCTCCATCAGAATTTGCAAAACAAAATACCTGTGATACGGGTGAGCACAGGTGGGTACAGGTGAGCATAGGTGAATACAGGTGAGTACAGGTGAGCACAGGTGAGCACAGGTAATTACAGGCGAGTAAAGATGATTACAGGCGAGTACAGGTGATTATAGATGGGTGCAGGTGAGTACAGGTGAGCTGGGACCAAATGTACTCCACGACAACAGTGCCAAAAACGACACACTTTGCAGAATAAGCTTTTATTGAGACGACGTTTCGCTCTATTTAGAGGTTTATCAAGTCATGGCTTGGTAAAGCAGAGCAATGAGGTTGAGCTACGGGTGCACGGGTTAAGACGTCTGCTGTCTCTGTTCACCTCTCAGTAAATAGGTTCCTGGGTGTTGGTCAACTTGTATGGGTCGCATCCTGGGAGAAAATTGACCTAATTTGCCCGAAATGCTCAGCATAACAAGCGGCTTTCTATATAGTAGTATGTCACTGATGTCAGCTAGGACTGTATACCTTGTACATGTACTTGTTGAAATTAAGATTATTATTATTATTATTATTATTATTATTATTATTATTATTATTATTATTATTATTATTATTATTATTATTATTATTATTATTATTACTATTATTATTATTATTATTATTATTATTATTATTATTATTATTATTATTATTATTATTATTATTATTATTATTATTATTATTATTATTACTATTATTATTATAATTATTATTATTATTATTATTATTATTATTATTATTATTATTATTATTATTATAATTATTATTATTATTATTAATAATAAAAAGATTTGTGTCAAAGAATGGGGCACTGATGTTACTGTATAATAACATAACAGATTAATAGTCGAAATTAAACCCAAAAACAAGTTGATGAGTGAAACACTTGTGCAACACTTAGGAATCTTTACTGAGGAAACGTTTCGCTAGCCAGTGGCTTCTTCAGTCCAACACAAAGAAGAACGGTGGGGGATGAGGAGGAGAATGAGGTAATCAGTCCCTCAGCCGAGAGTCGATGTGTTCAGTCCATCAATCTTCGAAAAATAGTACAGCATATGGTATACGACGTCGTAAGTGTAACGTCGTAATTCTAACGTCAAAAGGCTCCAGTGGACAGATACTTTAGTGACTCTTAATGTTTCCACCCGTAACGGGGATTAACCCATGGACCTCAGCGTGTAAGCCGAGTGCGCTACCAGTCGAGCTACGGGACACTTCATTATAGACTTCCGTAACAAACTAGCAAGCACCATTGGTAAAATACTCGTTTAACATCTAAACTCCATAAAAAAAAAGTTCTGGGAGAAAAAAATGAGCTTTTAACATGATTTGGTAATGTTGATCTCTGAAAATAATACACGGGCTCTGGTGGCCTGGTGGCTAACGCTCTCGCTTCACACGGTGAGGGCCTGGGTTCGATTCCCAGCCAGAGTAGAAACATTGGACGAGTTTCTTTCCACCTGTTGTCTATGTTCCCCATCAGTAAAATGGGTACCTGGGTGTTAGTCGACTGGTGTGGGTCGCATCCTGGGATACTGACCTAAGGAGGCCTGGTCACAGACCGGGCCGCGGGGGCGTTGACCCCCGGAACTCTCTCCAGATAAACTCTCCAGATAAACAGACACTAAGGTCTGGGGAAACACAGACAATACTTCAGATATTTACAGTAGTTGGTTATGAGGTGACAAGCAGTGACAGCAACACTGGTCTCGAATTGCTTGGTAAGTTAAAAAGGATTTAAATTAACTTAAGAAGTTCTGGAAATGTGGTCACTGTGGTATCATTAAGGTACAGGGGACTGGTGTTATGCAATACAGGGATACCTTTCTGGGATCACTGGTGTTATGCAATACAGGGATACCTTTCTGGGATCACTGGTATTATGCAATACAGAGATACGTTTCTGAGATCACTGGTGTTATGCAATACAGGGATACCTTTCTGGGATCAATGGTATTATGCAATACAGAGATACCTTTCTGGGATCACTGGTGTTATGCAATACAGAGATACCTTTCTGGGATCACTGGTGTTATGCAATACAAAGATAACTTTCTGGGACCACTGGTGTTATGCAATACAGAGATACCTTTCTGGGATCACTGGTGTTATGCAATACAGGGATACCTTTCTGGGATCACTGGTGTTATGCAATACAAAGATACCTTTCTGGGATCACTGGTGTTATGCAATACAGAGATACCTTTCTGGGATCACTGGTATTATGCAATACAGAGATACCTTTCTGGGATCACTGGTGTTATGCAATACAGGGATACCTTTCTGGGATCACTGGTGTTATGCAATACAGGGATACCTTTCCGGGATCAATGGTCTTATGCAATACAGGGATACCTTTCTGGGATCACTGGTGTTATTCAATACAGGGATACCTTTCTGGGATCACTGGTATTATGCAATACATGGATACCTTTCTGGGATCACTGGTGTTATGAAATACAGGGATACCTTTCTGGGATCACTGGTGTTATGAAATACAGGGATACCTTTCTGGGATCACTGGTGTTATGCAATGCAGAGATACCTTTCTGGGATCACTGGTGTTATGCAATACAGGGATATCTTTCTGGGATCACTGGTGTTATGCAATACAGGGATACCTTTCTGGGATCACTGGTGTTATGCAATACAGAGATACCTTTCTGGGATCATTGTTATTATGCAATACAGGAATACCTTTCTGGGATCACTGGTGTTATGCAATACAGGGATACCTTTCTGGGATCACTGGTGTTATGCAATACAGGGATACCTCTCTGGGATCACTGGTGTTATTCAATACAGGGATACCTTTCTGGGATCACTGGTATTACGCAATACAGGGATACCTTTCTGGGATCACTGGTGTTATTCAATACAGGGATACCTTTCTGGGATCACTGGTGTTATTCAATACAGGGATACCTTTCTGGGATCACTGGTGTTATTCAATACGGGGATACCTTTCTGTGATCACTGGTGTTATTCAATACAGGGATACCTTTCTGGGATCATTGGTGTTATTCAATACAGGGATACATTTCTGGGATCACTGGTGTTATGCAATACAGAGATACCTTTCTGGGATCACTGGTGTTATGCAATACAGGGATACCTTTCTGGGATCACTGGTATTATGCAATACAGAGATACCTTTCTGGGATCACTGGTGTTATGCAATACAGGGATACCTTTCTGGGATCACTGGTGTTATGCAATACAGGGATACCTTTCCGGGATCAATGGTCTTATGTAATACAGGGATACCTTTCTGGGATCACTGGTGTTATTCAATACAGGGATACCTTTCTGGGATCACTGGTATTATGCAATACATGGATACCTTTCTGGGATCACTGGTGTTATTCAATACAGGGATACCTTTCTGGGATCACTGGTGTTATGAAATACAGGGATACCTTTCTGGGATCACTGGTGTTATGCAATACAGGGATATCTTTCTGGGATCACTGGTGTTATGCAATACAGGGATACCTTTCTGGGATCACTGGTGTTATGCAATACAGAGATACCTTTCTGGGATCATTGTTATTATGCAGTACAGGAATACCTTTCTGGGATCACTGGTGTTATGCAATAAAGGGATACCTTTCTGGGATCACTGGTGTTATGCAATACAGGGATACCTCTCTGGAATCACAGGTGTTATTCAATACAGGGATGCCTTTCTGGTATCACTGGTATTATGCAATACAGGGATACCTTTCTGGGATCACTGGTGTTATGCAATACAGGGATACCTTTCTGGGATCACTGGTGTTATGCAATACAGAGATACCTTTCTGGGATCACTGGTGTTATGCAATAAAGGGATACCTTTCTGGGATCACTGGTATTATGCAATACAGAGATACCTTTCTGGAATCACTGGTGTTATGCAATACAGGCATACCTTTCTGGGATCACTGGTGTTATGCAATACAGAGATACCTTTCTGGGATCACTGGTGTTATGCAATACAGGAATACCTTTCTGGGATCACTGGTGTTATGCAATACAGGGATACCTTTCCGGGATCAATGGTCTTATGCAATACAGGGATACCTTTCTGGGATCACTGGTATTATGCAATACAGAGATACCTTTCTGGGATCACTGGTGTTATGCAATACAGGGATACCTTTCTGAGATCACTGGTGTTATTCAATACAGGGATACCTTTCCGGGATCAATGGTCTTATGCAATACAGGGATATCTTTCTGGGATCACTGGTGTTATTCAATACAGGGATACCTTTCTGGGATCACTGGTGTTATGCAATACATGGATACCTTTCTGGGATAACTGGTGTTATGAAATACAGGGATACCTTTCTGGGATCACTGGTGTCATGCAATACAGAGATACCTTTCTGGGATCATTGTTATTATGCAATACAGGAATACCTTTCTGGGATCACTGGTGTTATGCAATACAGGGATACCTTTCTGGGATCACTGGTGTTATGCAATACAGGGATAACTCTCTGGGATCACTGGTGTTATTCAATACAGGGATACCTTTCTGGGATCACTGGTATTATGCAATACAGGGATACCTTTCTGGGATCACTGGTGTTATTCAATACGGGGATACCTTTCTGGGATCACTGGTGTTATTCAATAAAGGGGTACCTTTCTGGGATCACTGGTGTTACTCAATACGGGGATACCTTTCTGGGATCACTGGTGTTATTCAATACAGGGATACCTTTCTGGGATCATTGGTGTTATGCAATACAGAGATACCTTTCTGGGATCACTGGTGTTATGCAATACAGGGATACCTTTCTGGGATCACTGGTGTTATGCAATACAAAGATACCTTTCTGGGAGCACTGGTGTTATGCAATACAGAGATACCTTTCTGGGATCACTGGTGTTATGCAATACAGGGATACCTTTCTGGGATCACTGGTGTTATTCAATACAGGGATACCTTTCTGGGATCACTGGTGTTATGCAATACAGAGATACCTTTCTGGGATCACTGGTATTATGCAATACAGAGATACCTTTCTGGGATCACTGGTGTTATGCAATACAGGGATACCTTTCTGGGATCACTGGTGTTATGCAATACAGAGATACCTTTCTGGGATCACTGGTGCTATGCAATACAGGGATACCTTTCTGGGATCACTGGTATTATGGAATACAGAGATACCTTTCTGGGATCACTGGTGTTATGCAATACAGGGATACCTTTCTGGGATCACTGGTGTTATGCAATACAGGGATACCTTTCCGGGATCAATGGTCTTATGCAATACAGGGATACCTTTCTGGGATCACTGGTGTTATTCAATACAGGGATACCTTTCTGGGATCACTGGTATTATGCAATACATGGATACCTTTCTGGGATCACTGGTGTTATGAAATACAGGGATACCTTTCTGGGATCACTGGTGTTATGAAATACAGGGATACCTTTCTCGGATCACTGGTGTTATGCAATGCAGAGATACCTTTCAGGGATCACTGGTGTTATGCAATACAGGGATATCTTTCTGGGATCACTGGTGTTATGCAATACAGGGATACCTTTCTGGGATCTCTGGTGTTATGCAATACAGGGATACCTCTCTGGGATCACTGGTGTTATTCAATACAGGGATAACTTTCTGGGATCACTGGTATTATGCAATACAGGGATACCTTTCTGGGATCACTGGTGTTATTCAATACAGGGATATCTTTCTGGGATCACTGGTGTTATTCAATACAGGGATACGTTTCTGGTATCACTGGTGTTATTCAATACGGGGATACCTTTCTGGGATCACTGGTGTTATTCAATACAGGGATACCTTTCTGGGATCACTGGTGTTACTCAATACAGGGATACCTTTCTGGGATCACTGGTGTTATTCAATACAGGGATACCTTTCTGGGATCACTTATATTATGCAATACATGGATACCTTTCTGGGATCACTGGTGTTATTCAATACAGGGATATCTTTCTGAGATCACTGGTGTTATTCAATACAGGGATACCTTTCTGGGATCACTGGTATTATGCAATACAGGGATACCTTTCTGGGATCACTGGTGTTATTCAATACAGGGATACATTTCTGGGATCACTGGTGTTATTCAATACAGGGATACCTTTCTTGGATTACTGGTATTATGCAATACAGGGATACCTTTCTGGGATCACTGGTGTTATTCAATACAGGGATACCTTTCCGGGATCACTGGTGTTATGCAATACAGGGATACCTTTCCGGGATCACTGGCGTTATTCAATACAGGGATGCCTTTCTGGGATCACTGGTGTTATTCAATACAGGGATACCTTTCTGGGATCACTGGTGTTATTCAATACAGGGATACCTTTCTGGGATCACTGGTGTTATTCAATACGGGGATACCTTTCTGGGATCACTGGTGTTATTCAATACAGGGATACCTTTCTGGGATCACTGGTGTTATTCAATACAGGGATACCTTTCCGGGATCACAGGTGTTATTCAATACAGGGATGCCTTTCTTGGATCACTGGTGTTATTCAATACAGGGATACCTTTCTGGGATCACTGGTGTTATTCAATACAGGGATACCTTTCTGGGATCACTGGTGTTATTCAATACAGGGATACCTTTCTGGGATCACTGGTGTTATTCAATACGGGGATACCTTTCTGAGATCACTGGTGTTATTCAATACAGGGATACCTTTCTGGGATCACTGGTGTTATTCAATACAGGGATACCTTTCTGGGATCACTGGTGTTATTCAATACAGGGATACCTTCTGGGATCACTGGTATTATGCAATACATGGATACCTTTCTGGGATCACTGGTGTTATTCAATACAGGGATACCTTTCTGAGATCACTGGTGTTATTCAATACAGGGATACCTTTCTTGGATCACTGGTATTATGTAATACAGGGATACCTTTCTGGGATCACTGGTGTTATTCAATACAGGGATACCTTTCTGGGATCACTTGTGTTATTCAATACAGGGATACCTTTCCGGGATCACTGGTGTTATGCAATACAGGGATACCTTTCCGGGATCACTGGTGTTATTCAATACAGGGATACCTTCCTGGGATCACTGGTGTTATTCAATACAGGGATACCTTTCCGGGATCACTGGTGTTATTCAATGCAGGGATACCTTTCCGGGATCACTGGTGTTATTCAATACAGGGATACTTTTCCGGGATCACTGGTGTTATTCAATACAGGGATACCTTTCTGGGATCACTGGTGTTATTCAATACAGGGATACCTTTCCGGGATCACTGGTGTTATTCAATACAGGGATACTTTTCCGGGATCACTGGTGTTATTCAATACAGGGATACCTTTCCGGGATCACTGGTGTTATTCAATACAGGGATACCTTTCCGGGATCACTGGTGTTATTCAATACAGGGATACCTTTCCGGGATCACTGGTGTTATTCAATACAGGGATACCTTTCTGGGATCACTGGTGCTATTCAATACAGGGATACCTTTCAGGGATCACTGGTGTTATTCAATACAGGGATACCTTTCTGGGATCACTGGTGTTATTCAATACAGGGATACCTTTCTGGGATCACTGGTGTTATTCAATACAGGGATACCTTTCTGGGATCACTGGTGTTATTCAATACAGGGATACCTTTCTGGGATCACTGGTGTTATTCAATACAGAGATACCTTTCTTGGATTACTGGTATTATGCAATACAGGGATACCTTTCTGGGATCACTGGTGTTATTCAATACGTGGATACCTTTCCGGGATCACTGGTGTTATTCAATGCAGGGATACCTTTCCGGAATCACTGGTGTTATGCAATACAGGGATACCTTTCCGGGATCACTGGTGTTATTCAATACAAGGATGCCTTTCTGGGATCACTGGTGTTATTCAATACAGGGATACCTTTCTGGGATCACTGGTGTTATTCAATACAGGGATACCTTTCTGGGATCACTGGTGTTATTCAATACGGGGATACCCCTCCGGGATCACTGGTGTTATTCAATACAGGGATACCTTTCTGGGATCACTGGTGTTATTCAATACAGGGATACCTTTCTGGGATCACTGGTGTTATTCAATACAGGGATACCTTTCCGGGATCACTGGTATTATGCAATACATGGATACCTTTCTGGGATCACTGGTGTTATTCAATACAGGGATACCTTTCTGGGATCACTGGTGTTATTCAATACAGCGATACCTTTCTGAGATCACTGGTGTTATTCAATTCAGGGATACCTTTCTTGGATCACTGGTATTATGCAATACAGGGATACCTTTCTGGGATCACTGGTGTTATTCAACACAGGGATACCTTTCCGGGATCACTGGTCTTATTCAATACAGGGATACCTTTCCGGGATCACTGGTGTTATGCAATACAGGGATACCTTTCCGGGATCACTGGTGTTATTCAATACAGGGATACCTTTCTGGGGTCACTGGTGTTATTCAATGCAGGGATACCTTTCCGGGATCACTGGTGTTATTCAATACAGGGATACCTTTCCGGGATCACTGGTGTTATTCAATACAGGGATACCTTTCTGGGATCACTGGTGTTATTCAATACAGGGATACCTTTCCGGGATCACTGGGGTTATTCAATACAGGGATACCTTTCTGGGATCACTGGTGCTATTCAATACAGGGATACCTTTCTGGGGTCACTGGTGTTATTCAATACAGGGATACCTTTCCGGGATCACTGGTGTTATTCAATACAGGGATACCTTTCTGGGATCACTGGTGTTATTCAATACAGGGATACCTTTCTGGGATCACTGGTGTTATGAAATACAGGGATACCTTTCTAAGATCACTGGTGTTATGCAATACAGGGATACCTTTCTGGGATCACTGGTGTTATTCAATACAGGGATGCCTTTCTGGGATCACTGGTATTATTCAATACAGGGATAGCTTTCCGGGATCACTGGGGTTATTCAATACAGGGATACCTTTCTGGGATCACTGGTGTTATTCAATACAGGGATACCTTTCCGGGATCACTGGTGTTATTCAATACAGGGATACCTTTCTGGGATCACTGGTGTTATTAAATACAGGGATACTTTTCTGGGATCACTGGTGTTATGAAATACAGGGATACCTTTCTAAGATCACTGGTGTTATGCAATACAGGGATACCTTTCTGGGATCACTGGTGTTATTCAATACAGGGATGCCTTTCTGGGATCACTGGTATTATTCAATACAGGGATAGCTTTCCGGGATCACTGGGGTTATTCAATACAGGGATACCTTTCTGGGATCACTGGTGCTATTCAATACAGGGATACCTTTCTGGGATCACTGGTGTTATTCAATACAGGGATACCTTTCCGGGATCACTGGTGTTATTCAATACCGGGATACCTTTCTGGGATAACTGGTGTTATTCAATACAGGGATACCTTTCCGGGATCACTGGTGTTATTCAATACAGGGATACCTTTCTGGGATCACTGGTGTTATGAAATACAGGGATTCCTTTCTGGGATCACTGGTGTTATGCAATACAGGGATACCTTTCTGGGATCACTGGTGTTATTCAATACAGGGATACCTTTCTGGGATCACTGGTGTTATTCAATACAGGGATACCTTTCTGGGATCACTGGTGTTATGCAATACAGGGATACCTTTCTGGGATCACTGGTGTTATTCAATACAGGGATACCTTTCCGGGATCACTGGTGTTATTCAATACAGAGATACCTTTCTGGGATCACTGGTGTTATGCAATACAGGGATACCTTTCTGGGATCACTGGTGTTATTCAATACAGGGATACCTTTCTGGGATCACTGGTGTTATTCAATACAGGGATACCTTTCTGGGATCACTGGTGTTATTCAATACAGGGATACCTTTCTGGGATCACTGCTGTTATTCAATACAGGGATACCTTTCTGGGATCACTGGTGTTATTCAATACAGGGATACCTTTCTGGGATCACTGGTGTTATTCAATACAGGGATACCTTTCTGGGATCACTGGTGTTATTCAATACAGGGATACCTTTCTGGGATCACTGGTGTTATTCAATACAGGGATGCCTTTCTGGGATCACTGGTGTTATTCAATACAGGGATACCTTTCTGGGATCACTGGTGTTATTCAATACAGGGATACCTTTCTGGGATCACTGCTGTTATTCAATACAGGGATACCTTTCTGGGATCACTGGTGTTACTCAATACAGGGATACCTTTCTGGGATCACTGGTGTTATTCAATACAGGGATACCTTTCTGGGATCACTGGTGTTATTCAATACAGGGATACCTTCCTGGGATCACTGGTGTTATTCAATACAGGGATACCTTTCTGGGATCACTGGTGTTATTCAATACAGGGATACCTTTCTGGGATCACTGGTGTTATTCAATACAGGGATACCTTTCTGGGATCACTGGTGTTATTCAATACAGGGATGCCTTTCTGGGATCACTGGTGTTATTCAATACAGGGATACCTTTCTGGGATCACTGGTGTTATTCAATACAGGGATACCTTTCTGGGATCACTGGTGTTATTCAATACAGGGATACCTTTCTGGGATCACTGGTGTTATTCAATACAGGGATACCTTTCTGGGATCACTGGTGTTATTCAATACAGGGATACCTTTCTGGGATCACTGGTGTTATTCAATACAGGGATACCTTTCTGGGATCACTGGTGTTATTCAATACAGGGATACCTTTCTGGGATCGCTGGTGTTATTCAATACAGGGATACCTTTCTGGGATCACTGGTGTTATTCAATACAGGGATACCTTTCTGGGATCACTGGTGTTATTCAATACAGGGATACCTTTCTGGGATCACTGGTGTTACTCAATACAGGGATACCTTTCTGGGATCACTGGTGTTATTCAATACAGGGATACCTTTCTGGGATCACTGGTGTTATTCAATACAGGGATACCTTTCTGGGATCACTGGTGTTATTCAATATAGGGATACCTTTCTGGGATCACTGGTGTTATTCAATACAGGGATACCTTTCTGGGATCACTGCTGTTATTCAATACAGGGATACCTTCTGGGATCACTGCTGTTATTCAATACAGGGATACCTTTCTGGGATCACTGGTGTTATTCAATACAGGGATACCTTTCTGGGATCACTGGTGTTATTCAATACAGGGATACCTTTCTGGGATCACTGGTGTTATTCAATACAGGGATACCTTTCTGGGATCACTGGTGTTATTCAATACAGGGATACCTTTCTGGGATCACTGGTGTTATTCAATACAGGGATACCTTTCTGGGATCACTGGTGTTACTCAATACAGGGATACCTTTCTGGGATCACTGGTGTTATTCAATACAGGGATACCTTTCTGGGATCACTGGTGTTATTCAATACAGGGATACCTCTCTGGGATCACTGGTGTTATTCAATACAGGGATACCTTTCTGGGATCACTGGTGTTATTCAATACAGGGATACCTTTCTGGGATCACTGGTGTTATTCAATACAGGGATACCTTTCTGGGATCACTGGTGTTATTCAATACAGGGATACCTTTCTGGGATCACTGGTGTTATTCAATACAGGGATACCTTTCTGGGATCACTGGTGTTATTCAATACAGGGATACCTTTCTGGGATCACTGGTGTTATTCAATACAGGGATACCTTTCTGGGATCACTGGTGTTATTCAATACAGGGATACCTTTCTGGGATCACTGGTGTTATTCAATACAGGGATACCTTTCTGGGATCACTGGTGTTATTCAATACAGGGATACCTTTCTGGGATCACTGGTGTTATTCAATACAGGGATACCTTTCTGGGATCACTGGTGTTATTCAATACAGGGATACCTTTCTGGGATCACTGGTGTTATTCAATACAGGGATACCTTGATATTAAAAATAAACAGTGAGCCCTTAATATTAAAGGGAAACCACTAACCCCTTAATATTAAAGGGAAACCACTAACCCCTTAATATTAAAGGGAAACCACTAACCCCTTAATATTAAAGGGAAACCACTAACCCCTTAATATTAAAGGGAAACCACTAACCCCTCAATATTAAAGGGAAACCACTAACCCCTCAATATTAAAGGGAAACCACTAACCCCTTAATATTAAAGGGAAACCACTAACCCCTTACTATTAAAGGGACGTAATTAACCTTAATATGAAAGGGAAACAAATGACCCCTCTAGGGAAGCAAGTGACTCCTTAATATTAAAGGGGTAGCCCGTGACCCTTTAACATCTAAGGAAAACCGCTAACTCCTCAGCATTAAAGGGAGGCCAGTGACCCCCTTAACACTAAAGGGGAGCCAATAAAAATATCCCAGTAAGGTAGTAAAATCTATTAAAGGGGAGTTTAATACAACCCGGTTAAAGGGGAAGCCAGGAGACCCTTTGTATTAAAGGTGAGGAGAGCATCACCCCTTTGTATTAAAGGGGAGGCCCGGGGGCAGCGTTCCCTTTAAAGGGGAGACAAATAATACCCGTACACCCTTAGGTGGTACCCCCTTGATGCCAAGGGAAGGGCTCCTGATTCAAGGAATTGGAGCTGCGTCTCCGCCTTCCTGAGATCACAACATCCCCCCCCCCTTTCCCTCTGGCGCTTCCCCTTGACAATGATGATGATAATAATATAGTAATAACAACAACAACGATAATAACAACAATAATAATAATAATAATAATAACAATAATAATTCACTGGTCAACACTCATTTTCTGGTCAATATCACAGTTATTTTAGAGTAAGTTTGTGGTTCTGGTTCACAATACATCATCGGTTCTGTATGATTGATAATAAAATAATTCAGATACCACGAATTATTACTCATACATACGTTGTTTGTACGATTATCTTCTATGTTGGTCATCAACATAATTTTTAAGTGAGCAGTTTGAAAATATATATATTGATTACCATTGTGCAATAAGACACATTTTAAACTTGTAACGAAGATGTTTATAAACATCTGTCAGTCTGCTGGTTCAGGGATGTTATTGCAATGTACAAGTTCAGGGATGTTATTGCAATGTACAAGTTCAGGGATGTTATTGCAATGTACAAGTTCAGGGATGTTATTGCAATATACAAGTTCAGGGATGTTATTGTAATATACAAGTTCAGGGATGTTATTGTAATATACAAGTTCAGGGATGTTATTGCAATGTACAAGTTCAGGGATGTTATTGCAATGTACAAGTTCAGGTATGTTATTGCAATGTACAAGTTCAGGGATGTTATTGTAATATACAAGTTCAGGGATGTTATTGTAATATACAAGTTCAGGGATGTTATTGCAATGTACAAGTTCAGGGATGTTATTGCAATGTACAAGTTCAGGGATGTTATTGCAATGTACAAGTTCAGGGATGTTATTGCAATGTACAAGTTCAGGGATGTTATTGCAATGTACAAGTTCAGGGATGTTATTGCAATATACAAGTTCAGGGATGTTATTGCAATGTACAAGTTCAGGGATGTTATTGCAATGTACAAGTTCAGGGATGTTATTGCAATATACAAGTTCAGGGATGTTATTGCAATATACAAGTTCAGGGATGTTATTGCAATGTACAAGTTCAGGGATGTTATTGCAATATACAAGTTCAGGGATGTTATTGCAATATACAAGTTCAGGGATGTTATTGCAATATACAAGTTCAGGGATGTTATTGCAATGTACAAGTTCAGGGATGTTATTGCAATGTACAAGTTCAGGGATGTTATTGCAATATACAAGTTCAGGGATGTTATTGCAATATACAAGTTCAGGGATGTTATTGCAATATACAAGTTCAGGGATGTTATTGCAATGTACAAGTTCAGGGATGTTATTGCAATATACAAGTTCAGGGATGTTATTGCAATATACAAGTTCAGGGATGTTATTGCAATATACAAGTTCTGGGATGTTATTGCAATGTACAAGTTCAGGGATGTTATTGCAATGTACAAGTTCAGGGATGTTATTGCAATGTACAAGTTCAGGGATGTTATTGCAATGTACAAGTTCAGGGATGTTATTGCAATGTACAAGTTCAGGGATGTTATTGCAATGTACAAGTTCAGGGATGTTATTGTAATATACAAGTTCAGGGATGTTATTGCAATATACAAGTTCAGGGATGTTATTGCAATATACAAGTTCAGGGATGTTATTGCAATATACAAGTTCAGGGATGTTATTGCAATGTACAAGTTCAGGGATGTTATTGCAATGTACAAGTTCAGGGATGTTATTGCAATATACAAGTTCAGGGATGTTATTGCAATATACAAGTTCAGGGATGTTATTGCAATGTACAAGTTCAGGGATGTTATTGCAATGTACAAGTTCAGGGATGTTATTGCAATATACAAGTTCAGGGATGTTATTGTAATATACAAGTTCAGGGATGTTATTGTAATATACAAGTTCAGGGATGTTATTGCAATGTACCTGTTCAGGGATGTTATTGCAATGTACAAGTTCAGGGATGTTATTGCAATATACAAGTTCAGGGATGTTATTGTAATATACAAGTTCAGGGATGTTATTGTAATATACAAGTTCAGGGATGTTATTGCAATGTACAAGTTCAGGGATGTTATTGCAATGTACAAGTTCAGGGATGTTATTGCAATATACAAGTTCAGGGATGTTATTGTAATATACAAGTTCAGGGATGTTATTGCAATGTACAAGTTCAGGGATGTTATTGCAATATACAAGTTCAGGGATGTTATTGTAATATACAAGTTCAGGGATGTTATTGTAATATACAAGTTCAGGGATGTTATTGCAATGTACAAGTTCAGGGATGTTAGTGCAATATACAAGTTCAGGGATGTTATTGTAATATACAAGTTCAGGGATGTTATTGTAATATACAAGTTCAGGGATGTTATTGCAATATACAAGTTCAGGGATGTTATTGCAATGTACAAGTTCAGGGATGTTATTGCAATATACAAGTTCAGGGATGTTATTGTAATATACAAGTTCAGGGATGTTATTGCAATGTACAAGTTCAGGGATGTTATTGCAATATACAAGTTCAGGGATGTTATTGTAATATACAAGTTCAGGGATGTTATTGTAATATACAAGTTCAGGGATGTTATTGCAATATACAAGTTCAGGGATGTTATTGCAATGTACAAGTTCAGGGATGTTATTGCAATGTACAAGTTCAGGGATGTTATTGCAATGTACAAGTTCAGGGATGTTATTGCAATATACAAGTTCAGGGATGTTATTGTAATATACAAGTTCATGGATGTTATTGCAATATAAAAGTTCAGGGATGTTATTGCAATGTACAAGTTCAGGGATGTTATTGCAATGTACAAGTTCAGGGATGTTATTGCAATGTACAAGTTCAGGGATGTTATTGCAATGTACAAGTTCAGGGATGTTATTGCAATATACAAGTTCAGGGATGTTATTGCAATATACAAGTTCAGGGATGTTATTGCAATGTACAAGTTCAGGGATGTTATTGCAATATACAAGTTCAGGGATGTTATTGTAATATACAAGTTCAGGGATGTTATTGCAATATACAAGTTCAGGGATGTTATTGCAATATACAAGTTCAGGGATGTTATTGCAATGTACAAGTTCAGGGATGTTATTGCAATATACAAGTTCAGGGATGTTATTGTAATATACAAGTTCAGGGATGTTATTGTAATATACAAGTTCAGGGATGTTATTGTAATATACAAGTTCAGGGATGTTATTGCAATATACAAGTTCAGGGATGTTATTGCAATATACAAGTTCAGGGATGTTATTGCAATGTACAAGTTCAGGGATGTTATTGCAATGTACAAGTTCAGGGATGTTATTGCAATGTACAAGTTCAGGGATGTTATTGCAATGTACAGGTTCATGGATGTTATTGCAATGTACAAGTTCAGGGATGTTATTGCAATGTACAGGTTCAGGGATGTTATTGCAATATACAAGTTCAGGGATATTATTGCAATATACAAGTTCAGGGATGTTATTGCAATATACAAGTTCAGGGATGTTATTGCAATGTACAAGTTCAGGGATGTTATTGCAATGTACAAGTTCAGGGATGTTATTGCAATATACAAGTTCAGGGATGTTATTGCAATGTACAAGTTCAGGGATGTTATTGCAATATACAAGTTCAGGGATGTTATTGCAATATACAAGTTCAGGGATGTTATTGCAATATACAAGTTCAGGGATGTTATTGCAATATACATGTTCAGGGATGTTATTGTAATATACAAGTTCAGGGATGTTACTCTAATATACAAGTTCAGGGATGTTATTGTAATATACAAGTTCAGGGATGTTATTGCAATATACAAGTTCAGGGATGTTATTGCAATATACAAGTTCAGGGATGTTATTGCAATATACAAGTTCAGGGATGTTATTGCAATATACAAGTTCAGGGATGTTATTGCAATATACAAGTTCAGAGATGTTATTGCAATGTACAAGTTCAGGGATGTTATTGCAATATACAAGTTCAGGGATGTTATTGCAATATACAAGTTCAGGGATGTTATTGCAATATACAAGTTCAGGGATGTTATTGCAATATACAAGTTCAGTAATGTTATTGCAATATACAAGTTCAGGGATGTTATTGCAATATACAAGTTCAGGGATGTTATTGCAATATACAAGTTCAGGGATGTTATTGCAATATACAAGTTCAGGGATGTTATTGCAATATACAAGTTCAGGGATGTTATTGCAATGTACATGTTCAGGGATGTTATTGCAATGTACAAGTTCAGGGATGTTATTGCAATATACAAGTTCAGGGATGTTATTGCAATATACAAGTTCAGGGATGTTATTGCAATATACAAGTTCAGGGATGTTATTGCAATATAGAAGTTCAGGGATGTTATTGTATGATACAAGTTCAGGGATGTTATTGTAATATACAAGTTCAGGGATGTTATTGCAATATACAAGTTCAGTGATGTTATTGCAATATACAAGTTCAGGGATGTTATTGCAATGTACAAGTTCAGGGATGTTATTGCAATGTACAAGTTCAGGGATGTTATTGCAATGTACAAGTTCAGGAATGTTATTGCAATGTACAAGTTCAGGGATGTTATTGCAATATACAAGTTCAGGGATGTTATTGCAATATACAAATTCAGGGATGTTATTGCAATGTACAAGTTCAGGGATGTTATTGCAATGTACAAGTTCAGGGATGTTATTGCAATATACAAGTTCAAGGATGTTATTGCAATATACAAGTTCAGGGATGTTATTGCAATATACAAGTTCAGGGATGTTATTGCAATATACAAGTTCAGGGATGTTATTGCAATATACAAGTTCAGGGATGTTATTGCAATATACAAGTTCAGGGATGTTATTGCAATATACAAGTTCAGGGATGTTATTGCAATGTACAAGTTCAGGGATGTTATTGCAATATACAAGTTCAGGGATGTTATTGCAATATACAAGTTCAGGGATGTTATTGCAATATACAAGTTCAGGGATGTTATTGCAATATACAAGTTCAGGGATGTTATTGCAATATACAAGTTCAGGGATGTTATTGCAATATACAAGTTCAGGGATGTTATTGCAATATACAAGTTCAGGGATGTTATTGCAATATACAAGTTCAGGGATGTTATTGCAATATGCAAGTTCAGGGATGTTATTGCAATATACAAGTTCAGGGATGTTATTGCAATGTACAAGTTCAGGGATGTTATTGCAATATACAAGTTCAGGGATGTTATTGCAATATACAAGTTCAGGGATGTTATTGCAATATACAAGTTCAGGGATGTTATTGCAATATACAAGTTCAGGGATGTTATTGCAATATACAAGTTCAGAGATGTTATTGCAATATACAAGTTCAGGGATGTTATTGCAATATACAAGTTCAGGGATGTTATTGCAATGTACAAGTTCAGGGATGTTATTGCAATATACAAGTTCAGGGATGTTATTGCAATATACAAGTTCAGGGATGTCATTGCAATATACAAGTTCAGGGATGTCATTGCAATATACAAGTTCAGGGATGTTATTGCAATGTACAAGTTCAGGGATGTTATTGCAATGTACAAGTTCAGGGATGTTATTGCAATATACAAGTTCAGGGATGTTATTGCAATATACAAGTTCAGGGATGTTATTGCAATGTACAAGTTCAGGGATGTTATTGCAATGTACAAGTTCAGGGATGTTATTGCAATATACAAGTTCAGGGATGTTATTGCAATATACAAGTTCAGGGATGTTATTGCAATATACAAGTTCAGGGATGTTATTGCAATATACAAGTTCAGGGATGTTATTGCAATATACAAGTTCAGGGATGTTATTGCAATATACAAGTTCAGGGATGTTATTGCAATATACAAGTTCAGGGATGTTATTGCAATATACAAGTTCAGGGATGTTATTGCAATATACAAGTTCAGGGATGTTATTGCAATATACAAGTTCAGGGATGTTATTGCAATATACAAGTTCAGGGATGTTATTGCAATATACAAGTTCAGGGATGTTATTGCAATATACAAGTTCAGGGATGTTATTGCAATATACAAGTTCAGGGATGTTATTGCAATATACAAGTTCAGGGATGTTATTGCAATATACAAGTTCAGGGATGTTATTGCAATATACAAGTTCAGGGATGTTATTGCAATATACAAGTTCAGGGATGTTATTGCAATATACAAGTTCAGGGATGTTATTGCAATATACAAGTTCAGGGATGTTATTGCAATGTACAGGTTCAGGGATGTCATTGCAATATACAAGTTCAGGGATGTTATTGCAATGTACAAGTTCAGGGATGTTATTGCAATGTACAAGTTCAGGGATGTTATTGCAATATACAAGTTCAGGGATGTTATTGCAATATACAAGTTCAGGGATGTTATTGCAATGTACAAGTTCAGGGATGTTATTGCAATGTACAAGTTCAGGGATGTTATTGCAATATACAAGTTCAGGGATGTTATTGCAATATACAAGTTCAGGGATGTTATTGCAATATACAAGTTCAGGGATGTTATTGCAATATACAAGTTCAGGGATGTTATTGCAATATACAAGTTCAGGGATGTTATTGCAATATACAAGTTCAGGGATGTTATTGCAATATTCAAGTTCAGGGATGTTATTGCAATATACAAGTTCAGGGATGTTATTGCAATATACAAGTTCAGGGATGTTATTGCAATATACAAGTTCAGGGATGTTATTGCAATATACAAGTTCAGGGATGTTATTGCAATATACAAGTTCAGGGATGTTATTGCAATATACAAGTTCGGGGATGTTATTGCAATATACAAGTTCAGGGATGTTATTGCAATATACAAGTTCAGGGATGTTATTGCAATATACAAGTTCAGGGATGTTATTGCAATATACAAGTTCAGGGATGTTATTGCAATATACAAGTTCAGGGATGTTATTGCAATATACAAGTTCAGGGATGTTATTGCAATATACAAGTTCAGGGATGTTATTGCAATATACAAGTTCAGGGATGTTATTGCAATATACAAGTTCAGGGATGTTATTGCAATATACAAGTTCAGGGATGTTATTGCAATATACAAGTTCAGGGATGTTATTGCAATATACAAGTTCAGGGATGTTATTGCAATATACAAGTTCAGGGATGTTATTGCAATATACAAGTTCAGGGATGTTATTGCAATATACAAGTTCAGGGATGTTATTGCAATATACAAGTTCTTCATCTTGGATAAAGTAAAGAAGGTCAACCTGTCATGTCTGATAATCTGTTATTTTGACTTCTTGTTGTAAATAATTATTTTCTTTTAGTCTGGATGTTGATAGTTCAGATGTTTGTTGTGACAGAGTAACGTCACATGTCACATCAGTGAGTTGTTCCTGGGAGAACTGTTGTCACCTGCGTTACATCCTAAACACTGTTGTCACCTGTGTTACATCCTAAACACTGTTGTCACCTGCGTTACATCCTAAACACTGTTGTCACCTGTGTTACATCCTAAACACTGTTGTCACCTGTGTTACATCCTAAACACTGTTGTCACCTGTGTTACATCCTAAACATTGTTGTCACCTGTGTTACATCCTAAACACTGTTGTCACCTGTGTTACATCCTAAACACTGTTGTCACCTGTGTTACATCCTAAACACTGTTGTCATCTGTGTTACATCCTAAATACTGTTGTCACCTGTGTTACATCCTAAACACTGTTGTCACCTGTGTTACATCCTAAACACTGTTGTCACCTGTGTTACATCCTAAACACTGTTGTCACCTGTGTTACATCCTAAACACTGCTGTCACCTGTGTTACATCCTGAACACTGTTGTCACCTGTGTTACATCCTAAACACTGCTGTCACCTGTGTTACATCCTAAACACTGTTGTCACCTGCGTTACATCCTAAACACTGTTGTCACCTGTGTTACATCCTAAACACTGTTGTCACCTGCGTTACATCCTAAACACTGTTGTCACCTGTGTTACATCCTAAACACTGTTGTCACCTGTGTTACATCCTAAACACTGTTGTCACCTGTGTTACATCCTAAACACTGTTGTCACCTGTGTTACATCCTAAACACTGTTGTCACTTGTGTTACATCCTAAACACTGTTGTCACCTGTGTTACATCCTAAACACTGTTGTCACCTGTGTTACATCCTAAACACTGTTGTCACCTGCGTTACATCCTAAACACTGTTGTCACCTGTGTTACATCCTAAACACTGTTGTCACCTGTGTTACATCCTAAACACTGTTGTCACTTGTGTTACATCCTAAACACTGTTGTCACCTGTGTTACATCCTAAACACTGTTGTCACCTGTGTTACATCCTAAACACTGTTGTCACCTGTGTTACATCCTAAACACTGTTGTCACCTGTGTTACATCCTAAACACTGTTGTTACCTGTGTTACATCCTAAACACTGTTCTCACCTGCGTTACATCCTAAACACTGTTGTCACCTGCGTTACATCCTAAACACTGTTGTCACCTGTGTTACATCCTAAACACTGTTGTTACCTGTGTTACATCCTAAACACTATTCTCACCTGCGTTACATCCTAAACACTGTTGTCACCTGCGTTACATCCTAAACACTGTTGTCACCTGTGTTACATCCTAAATACTGCTGCCACCTGTGTTACATCCTAAACATTGAGTTTCTTGAACACCTGACAGTGTAACGTGAGTCAGTGTTGTAAACACTACTATGGTAACTTCTTCACTGTTGTGGCACAAGTCTCATTATTGACACCAAAACACGATATTCCCACTTGAACTTTCTTGTATCGATTAAAACCTTCACAATCACCATACACAAATAACAATCATCGTGGTGGTTTTCGGTTCTCTCCCCACCATAGGCACACCCAAGTTTAAACTTTTCCTTTGTCTGTTTTTCCACCGTGGTCAGCAGCATTGTACACAGGTTTTACGAAGCATATATGGAGCCCAAGACTTGTCTTGTTCTCCAGCGCCACTCCAAAATAAGCAAAATAACTTTGTTATACAAAATCTGTGATGTTTTTCTTTGTTTTTTGTTTTTTGCGGAGAGTATTGCCACACATGTAGCAAAACGTATTGGGATTGTTTTAGCAGACTCTTCGTGAAGAACTCATGTTTATCTGTAAAAAATAACAAAATAAAGGTTATAATATTGTCAGGTGGTCGTTGTTGATACAACTTCTCTCTTTAAATATTTAATAACTTGAAAATAACTTGAATTGTCACTACATATATATAAATTATGGTTAAGTTACCCTTAATTGAGGGTAGCCATGTGATATATCAATAATAATAATAATAATAATAATAATAATAATCAAGTCCCCAAAAAGTTAACATTAAAGTGTAAGAGAGTTACCCTTAATATTAAAGTGGCCGGTGGAAACGAGTTATATTAAAGTGGTCGGAAGAAGCGGGTTGTATTAAAGAGGACCAACGGAAGTGTCAACTAAAGGGGATAATTAATAATCATTTATTTATTCTGAGTGTCATACACTTAGGTGTATGACACTCAGATGTATGATGTGCAGGTGTATTACACTGATGTATGACACTCTGGTTCATGACACTGATGTATGACACTCTGGTTCATGACACTAATGTATGACACTCTGGTTTATGAAACTGATGTATGACACTCTGGTTTATGACACTGATGCATGACACTCAGGTGTACGTCACTCAGGTGTATGACACTGATGTATGACACTCAGGTGTACGTCACTCAGGTGTATGACACTGATGTATGACACTCAGGTGTATGATACTGATGTATGACACTCAGGTGTACGATACTGATGTATGACACTCAGGTGTACGATACTGATGTATGACACTCAGATGTACGTCACTCAGGTGTATGACACTGATGTATGACACTGATGTATGACACTCAGGTGTATGACATTGATGTATGACACTCAGGTGTATGACACTGATGTATGACACTCAGGTGTATGACACATAGGTACATGACATTGATGCATGACTCAGTTGTAGGACACTGATGTATGACACTCAGGTGTATCTCTCTCTCTCTCTCTCTCTCTCTCTCTCTCTCTCTCTCTCTCTCTCTCTCTCTCTCTCTCTCTCTCTCTCTCTCTCTCTCTCTCTCTCTCTCTCTCTCTCTTTAATGCAGTAGTTGCATGATGATGCTGGTTCACTGTAATGGTTCATGCAGACCTTCCTTCATCTGCAGTGTCACCACAACACTGTACCCTCCTGGCTGTTGTTGTGGGGGTCGAGTCACAGCTCCTGGTCCAGCCAGTGTCACCACAACACTGTACCCTCCTGGTTGTTGTTGTGGGGGTCGAGTCACAGCTCCTGGTCCAGCCAGTGTCACCACAACACTGTACCCTCCTGGCTGTTGTTGTGGGGGTCGAGTCACAGCTCCTGGTCCAGCCAGTGTCACCACAACACTGTACCCTCCAGGTTGTTGTTGTGAGGGTCGAGTCACAGCTCCTGGTCCAGCCAGTGTCACCACAACACTGTACCCTCCTGGTTGTTGTTGTGGGGGTCGAGTCACAGCTCCTGGTCCAGCCAGTGTCACCACAACACTGTACCCTCCTGGTTGTTGTTGTGAGGGTCGAGTCACAGCTCCTGGTCCAGCCAGTGTCACCACAACACTGTACCTTCCTGGTTGTTGTTGTGAGGGTCGAGTCACAGCTCCTGGTCCAGCCAGTGTCACCACAACACTGTACCTTCCTGGTTGTTGTTGTGGGGGTCGAGTCACAGCTCCTGGTCCAGCCAGTGTCACCACAACACTGTACCCTCCTGGTTGTTGTTGTGAGGGTCGAGTCACAGCTCCTGGTCCAGCCAGTGTCACCACAACACTGTACCTTCCTGGTTGTTGTTGTGGGGGTCGAGTCACAGCTCCTGGTCCAGCCAGTGTCACCACAACACTGTACCTTCCTGGTTGTTGTTGTGGGGGTCGAGTCACAGCTCCTGGTCCAGCCAGTGTCACCACAACACTGTACCCTCCCGGTTGTTGTTGTGGGGGTCGAGTCACAGCTCCTGGTCCAGCCAGTGTCACCACAACACTGTACCTTCCTGGTTGTTGTTGTGGGGGTCGAGTCACAGCTCCTGGTCCAGCCAGTGTCAACACAACACTGTACCTTCCTGGTTGTTGTTGTGGGGGTCGAGTCACAGCTCCTGGTCCAGCCAGTGTCACCACAACACTGTACCCTCCTGGTTGTTGTTGTGGGGGTCGAGTCACAGCTCCTGGTCCAGCCAGTGTCACCACAACACTGTACCCTCCTGGTTGTTGTTGTGAGGGTCGAGTCACAGCTCCTGGTCCAGCCAGTGTCACCACAACACTGTACCCTCCTGGTTGTTGTTGTGGGGGTCGAGTCACAGCTCCTGGTCCAGCCAGTGTCACCACAACACTGTACCCTCCTGGTTGTTGTTGTGGGGGTCGAGTCACAGCTCCTGGTCCAGCCAGTGTCACCACAACACTGTACCCTCCTGGCTGTTGTTGTGGGGGTCGAGTCACAGCTCCTGGTCCAGCCAGTGTCACCACAACACTGTACCCTCCTGGTTGTTGTTGTGGGGGTCGAGTCACAGCTCCTGGTCCAGCCAGTGTCACCACAACACTGTACCCTCCTGGTTGTTGTTGTGGGGGTCGAGTCACAGCTCCTGGTCCAGCCAGTGTCACCACAACACTGTACCCTCCTGGCTGTTGTTGTGGGGGTCGAGTCACAGCTCCTGGTCCAGCCAGTGTCACCACAACACTGTACCCTCCTGGCTGTTGTTGTGGGGGTCGAGTCACAGCTCCTGGTCCAGCCAGTGTCACCACAACACTGTACCCTCCTGGCTGTTGTTGTGGGGGTCGAGTCACAGCTCCTGGTCCAGCCAGTGTCACCACAACACTGTACCCTCCTGGCTGTTGTTGTGGGGGTCGAGTCACAGCTCCTGGTCCAGCCAGTGTCACCACAACACTGTACCCTCCTGGTTGTTGTTGTGGGGGTCGAGTCACAGCTCCTGGTCCAGCCAGTGTCAACACAACACTGTACCCTCCAGGCTGTTGTTGTGGGGGTCGAGTCACAGCTCCTGGTCCAGCCAGTGTCACCACAACACTGTACCCTCCTGGTTGTTGTTGTGGGGGTCGAGTCACAGCTCCTGGTCCAGCCAGTGTCACCACAACACTGTACCCTCCTGGTTGTTGTTGTGGGGGTCGAGTCACAGCTCCTGGTCCAGCCAGTGTCACCACAACACTGTACCCTCCTGGTTGTTGTTGTGGGGGTCGAGTCACAGCTCCTGGTCCAGCCAGTGTCACCACAACACTGTACCCTCCTGGCTGTTGTTGTGGGGGTCGAGTCACAGCTCCTGGTCCAGCCAGTGTCACCACAACACTGTACCCTCCTGGCTGTTGTTGTGGGGGTCGAGTCACAGCTCCTGGTCCAGCCAGTGTCACCACAACACTGTACCCTCCTGGCTGTTGTTGTGGGGGTCGAGTCACAGCTCCTGGTCCAGCCAGTGTCACCACAACACTGTACCCTCCTGGCTGTTGTTGTGGGGGTCGAGTCACAGCTCCTGGTCCAGCCAGTGTCACCACAACACTGTACCTTCCTGGTTGTTGTTGTGGGGGTCGAGTCACAGCTCCTGGTCCAGCCAGTGTCACCACAACACTGTACCCTCCTGGTTGTTGTTGTGGGGGTCGAGTCACAGCTCCTGGTCCAGCCAGTGTCACCACAACACTGTACCCTCCTGGCTGTTGTTGTGGGGGTCGAGTCACAGCTCCTGGTCCAGCCAGTGTCACCACAACACTGTACCCTCCTGGCTGTTGTTGTGGGGGTCGAGTCACAGCTCCTGGTCCAGCCAGTGTCACCACAACACTGTACCTTCCTGGTTGTTGTTGTGGGGGTCGAGTCACAGCTCCTGGTCCAGCCAGTGTCACCACAACACTGTACCCTCCTGGTTGTTGTTGTGGTGGTCGAGTCACAGCTCCTGGTCCAGCCAGTGTCACCACAACACTGTACCCTCCTGGCTGTTGTTGTGGGGGTCGAGTCACAGCTCCTGGTCCAGCCAGTGTCACTACAACACTGTACACACCTGGTAGTTGTTGTGGGGGTCGAGTCACAGCTCCTGGTCCAGCCAGTGTCACCACAACACTGTACCCTCCTGGTTGTTGTTGTGGGGGTCGAGTCACAGCTCCTGGTCCAGCCAGTGTCACCACAACACTGTACACTCCTGGTTGTTGTTGTGGGGGTCGATTCACAGCTCCTGGTCCTGCCAGTGTCACCACAACACTGTACACTCCTGGCTGTTGTTGTGGGGGTCGAGTCACAGCTCCTGGTCCAGCCAGTGTCACCACAACACTGTACCCTCCTGGTTGTTGTTGTGGGGGTCGAGTCACAGCTCCTGGTCCAGCCAGTGTCACCACAACACTGTACCCTCCTGGTTGTTGTTGTGGGGGTCGATTCACAGCTCCTGGTCCAGCCAGTGTCACCACAACACTGTACCTTCCTGGTTGTTGTTGTGGGGGTCGAGTCACAGCTCCTGGTCCAGCCAGTGTCAACACAACACTGTACACTCCTGGTTGTTGTTGTGGGGGTCGAGTCACAGCTCCTGGTCCAGCCAGTGTCACAACAACACTGTACCTTCCTGGTTGTTGTTGTGGGAGTCGAGTCACAGCTCCTGGTCCAGCCAGTGTCACCACAACACTGTACACTCCTGGTTGTTGTTGTGGGGGTCGAGTCACAGCTCCTGGTCCAGCCAGTGTCACCACAACACTGTAACTTCCTGGCTGTTGTTGTGGGGGTCGAGTCACAGCTCCTGGTCCAGCCAGTGTCACCACAACACTGTACACTCCTGGCTGTTGTTGTGGGGGTCGAGTCACAGCTCCTGGTCCAGCCAGTGTCACCACAACACTATACCCTCCTGGCTGTTGTTGTGGGGGTCGAGTCACAGCTCCTGGTCCAGCCAGTGTCACCACAACACTGTACCTTCCTGGCTGTTGTTGTGGGGGTCGAGTCACAGCTCCTGGTCCAGCCAGTGTCACCACAACACTGTACACTCCTGGTTGTTGTTGTGGGGGTCGAGTCACAGCTCCTGGTCCAGCCAGTGTCACCACAACACTGTACCTTCCAGGCTGTTGTTGTGAGGGTCGAGTCACAGCTCCTGGTCCAGCCAGTGTCACCACAACACTGTACCCTCCTGGTTGTTGTTGTGGGGGTCGAGTCACAGCTCCTGGTCCAGCAAGTGTCACCACAACACTGTACCTTCCTGGTTGTTGTTGTGGGGTTCGAGTCACAGCTCCTGGTCCAGCCAGTGTCACCACAACACTGTACCTTCCTGGTTATTGTTGTGGGGGTCGAGTCACAGCTCCTGGTCCTGCCAGTGTCACCACAACACTGTACCTTCCTGGCTGTTGTTGTGGGGGGTCGAGTCACAGCTCCTGGTCCAGCCAGTGTCACCACAACACTGTACCTTCCTGGCTGTTGTTGTGGGGGTCGAGTCACAGCTCCTGGTCCAGCCAGTGTCACCACAACACTGTACACTCTTGGTTGTTGTTGTGGGGGTCGAGTCACAGCTCCTGGTCCAGCCAGTGTCACCACAACACTGTACCCTCCTGGCTGTTGTTGTGGAGGTCGATTCACAGCTCCTGGTCCAGCCAGTGTCACCACAACACTGTACCCTCCTTGTTGTTGTTGTGGGGGTCGAGTCACAGCTCCTGGTCCAGCCAGTGTCACCACAACACTGTACCCTCCTGGTTGTTGTTGTGGGGGTCGAGTCACAGCTCCTGGTCCAGCCAGTGTCACCACAACACTGTACCCTCCTGGTTGTTGTTGTGGGGGTCGAGTCACAGCTCCTGGTCCAGCCAGTGTCACCACAACACTGTACCTTCCTGGTTGTTGTTGTGGGGTTCGAGTCACAGCTCCTGGTCCAGCCAGTGTCACCACAACACTGTACCTTCCTGGTTGTTGTTGTGGGGGTCGAGTCACAGCTCCTGGTCCTGCCAGTGTCACCACAACACTGTACCTTCCTGGCTGTTGTTGTGGGGGGTCGAGTCACAGCTCCTGGTCCAGCCAGTGTCACCACAACACTGTACCTTCCTGGCTGTTGTTGTGGGGGTCGAGTCACAGCTCCTGGTCCAGCCAGTGTCACCACAACACTGTACACTCTTGGTTGTTGTTGTGGGGGTCGAGTCACAGCTCCTGGTCCAGCCAGTGTCACCACAACACTGTACCCTCCTGGCTGTTGTTGTGGGGGTCGATTCACAGCTCCTGGTCCAGCCAGTGTCACCACAACACTGTACCCTCCTTGTTGTTGTTGTGGGGGTCGAGTCACAGCTCCTGGTCCAGCCAGTGTCACCACAACACTGTACACTCCTGGCTGTTGTTGTGGGGGTCGAGTCACAGCTCCTGGTCCAGCCAGTGTCACCACAACACTGTACACTCCTGGTTATTGTTGTGGGGGTCGAGTCACAGCTCCTGGTCCAGCCAGTGTCACCACAACACTGTACCCTCCTGGCTGTTGTTGTGGGGGTCGAGTCACAGCTCCTGGTCCAGCCAGTGTCACCACAACACTGTACCCTCCTGGCTGTTGTTGTGGGGGTCGAGTCACAGCTCCTGGTCCAGCCAGTGTCACCACAACACTGTACCCTCCTGGTTGTTGTTGTGGGGGTCGAGTCACAGCTCCTGGTCCAGCCAGTGTCACCACAACACTGTACCCTCCTGACTGTTGTTGTGGGGGTCGAGTCACAGCTCCTGGTCCGGCCAGTGTCACCACAACACTGTACCCTCCTGGCTGTTGTTGTGGGGGTCAAGTCACAGCTCCTGGTCCAGCCAGTGTCACCACAACACTGTACCCTCCTGGCTGTTGTTGTGGGGGTCGAGTCACAGCTCCTGGTCCAGCCAGTGTCACCACAACACTGTACACTCCTGGTTGTTGTTGTGGGGGTCGAGTCACAGCTCCTGTTCCAGCCAGAGTCACCACAACACTGTATCGTCCTGGCTGTTGTTGTGGGGGTCGAGTCACAGCTCCTGGTCCAGCAAGTGTCACCACAACACTGTACACTCCTGGTTGTTGTTGTGGGGATCGAGTCACAGCTCCTGGTCCAGCCAGTGTCACCACAACACTGTACCCTCCTGGTTGTTGTTGTAGGAGTCGAGTCACAGCTCCTGGTCCAGCCAGTGTCACCACAACACTGTACCCTCCTGGCTGTTGTTGTGGGGGTCGATTCACAGCTCCTGGTCCAGCCAGTGTCACCACAACACTGTTCCCTCCTGGCTGTTGTTGTGGGGGTCGAGTCACAGCTCCTGGTCCAGCCAGTGTCACCACAACACTGTACACACCTGGTTGTTGTTGTGGGGGTCGAGTCACAGCTCCTGGTCCAGCCAGTGTCACCACAACACTGTACCCTCCTGGCTGTTGTTGTGGGGGTCGAGTCACAGCTCCTGGTCCAGCCAGTGTCACCACAACACTGTACCCTCCTTGTTGTTGTTGTGGGGGTCGAGTCACAGCTCCTGGTCCAGCCAGTGTCACCACAACACTGTACCCTCCTGGCTGTTGTTGTGGGGGTCGAGTCACAGCTCCTGGTCCAGCCAGTGTCACCACAACACTGTACCCTCCTGGCTGTTGTTGTGGGGGTCGAGTCACAGCTCCTGGTCCAGCAAGTGTCACCACAACACTGTACCCTCCTGGCTGTTGTTGTGGGGGTCGAGTCACAGCTCCTGGTCCAGCCAGTGTCACCACAACACTGTACACTCCTGGGTGTTGTTGTGGGGGTCGAGTCACAGCTCCTGGTCCAACCAGAGTCACCACAACACTGTATCGTCCTGGCTGTTGTTGTGGGGGTCGAGTCACAGCTCCTGGTCCAGCCAGTGTCACCACAACACTGTACCCTCCTGGTTGTTGTTGTGGGGGTCGAGTCACAGCTCCTGGTCCAGCCAGTGTCACCACAACACTGTACCCTCCTGGTTGTTGTTGTGGGGGTCGAGTCACAGCTCCTGGTCCAGCCAGTGTCACCACAACACTGTACCCTCCTGGATGTTGTTGTGGGGGTCGAGTCACAGCTCCTGGCCCAGCCAGTGTCACCACAACACTGTACCCTCCTGGTTGTTGTTGTGGGGGTCGAGTCACAGCTCCTGGTCCAGCCAGTGTCACCACAACACTGTACACTCCTGGTTGTTGTTGTGGGGGTCGAGTCACAGCTCCTGGTCAAGCCAGTGTCACCACAACACTGTACCCTCCTGGTTGTTGTTGTGGGGGTCGAGTCACAGCTCCTGGTCCAGCCAGTGTCACCACAACACTGTACCTTCCTGGTTGTTGTTGTGGGGGTCGAGTCACAGCTCCTGGTCCAGTCAGTGTCACCACAACACTGTACACTCCTGGTTGTTGTTGTGGGGGTCGAGTCACAGCTCCTGGTCCAGCCAGTGTCACCACAACACTGTACCCTCCTGGCTGTTGTTGTGGGGGTCGAGTCACAGCTCCTGGTCCAGCCAGTGTCACCACAGCACTGTTCCCTCCTGGCTGTTGTTGTGGGGGTCGATTCACAGCTCCGGGTCCAGCCAGTGTCACCACAACACTGTACCCTCCTGGCTGTTGTTGTGGGGGTCGATTCACAGCTCCTGGTCCAGCCAGTGTCACCACAACACTGTACACTCCTGGCTGCTGTTGTGGGGGTCGAGTCACAGCTCCTGGTCCAGCCAGTGTCACCACAACACTGTACACACCTGGTTGTTGTTGTGGGGGTCGAGTCACAGCTCCTGGTCCAGCCAGTGTCACCACAACACTGTACCCTCCTGGTTGTTGTTGTGAGCGTCGAGTCACAGCTCCTGGTCCAGCCAGTGTCACCACAACACTGTACCCTCCTGGTTGTTGTTGTGGGGGTCGAGTCACAGCTCCTGGTCCAGCCAGTGTCACCACAACACTGTACCCTCCTGGTTGTTGTTGTGGGGGTCGAGTCACAGCTCCTGGTCCAGCCAGTGTCACCACAACACTGTACCCTCCTGGTTGTTGTTGTGGGGGTCGAGTCACAGCTCCTGGTCCAGCCAGTGTCACCACAACACTGTACCCTCATGGCTGTTGTTGTGGGGGTCGAGTCACAGCTCCTGGTCCAGCCAGTGTCACCACAACACTGTACCCTCCTGGCTGTTGTTGTGGGGGTCGAGTCACAGCTCCTGGTCCAGCCAGTGTCACCACAACACTGTACCCTCCTGGCTGTTGTTGTGGGGGTCGAGTCACAGCTCCTGGTCCAGCCAGTGTCACCACAACACTGTACACTCCTGGCTGTTGTTGTGGGGGTCGAGTCACAGCTCCTGGTCCAGCCAGTGTCACCACAACACTGTACCCTCCTGGCTGTTGTTGTGGGGGTCGAGTCACAGCTCCTGGTCCAGCCAGTGTCACCACAACACTGTACCCTCCTGGCTGTTGTTGTAGGGGTCGAGTCACAGCTCCTGGTCCAGCCAGTGTCACCACAACACTGTACTCTCCTGGCTGTTGTTGTGGGGGTCGAGTCACAGCTCCTGGTCCAGCCAGTGTCACCACAACACTGTACCCTCCTGGCTGTTGTTGTGGGGGTCGAGTCACAGCTCCTGGTCCAGCCAGTGTCACCACAACACTGTACCCTCCTGGCTGTTGTTGTGGGAGTCGAGTCACAGCTCCGGGTCCAGCCAGTGTCACCACAACACTGTACACTCCTGGTTGTTGTTGTGGGGGTCGAGTCGCAGCTCCTGGTCCAGCCAGTGTCACCATAACACTGTACCCTCCTGGTTGTTGTTGTGGGGGTCGAGTCACAGCTCCTGGTCCAACCAGTGTCACCACAACACTGTACACTCCTGGTTGTTGTTGTGGGGGTCGAGTCACAGCTCCTGGTCCAGCCAGTGTCACCACAACATTTCACACTCCTGCTTGTTGTTGTGGGGGTCGAGTCACAGCTCCTGGTCCAGCCAGTGTCAACACAACACTGTACCCTCCTGGCTGTTGTTGTGGGGGTCGAGTCACAGCTCCTGGTCCAGCCAGTGTCACCACAACACTGTACACACCTGGCTGTTGTTGTGGGGGTCGAGTCAGAGCTCCTGCTCCAGCAAGTGTCACGACAACACTGTACACTCCTGGCTGCTGTTGTGGGGGTCGAGTCACAGCTCCTGGTCCAGCAAGTGTCACCACAACACTGCACCCTCCTGACTGTTGTTTTGGGGGTCGATTCACAACTCCTGGTCCAGCCAGTGTCACCACAACACTGTACACTCCTGGCTGTTGTTGTGGGGGTCGAGTCAGAGCTCCTGGTCCAGCCAGTGTCACCACAACACTGAACACTCCTGGCTGCTGTTGTGGGGGTCGAGTCACAGCTCCTGGTCCAGCCAGTGTCACCACAACACTGTACACACCTGGCTGTTGCTGTGGGGGTCGATTCACAGCTCCTGGTCCAGCCAGTGTCACCACAACACTATACCCTCCTGGCTGTTGTTGTGGGGGTCGAGTCACAGCTCCTGGTCCAGCCAGTGTCACCACAACACTGTACCTTCCTGGCTGTTGTTGTGGGGGTCGATTCACAGCTCCTGGTCCAGCCAGTGTCAACACATCACTGTACCCTCCTGGCAGTTGTGGTGGGGGTCGAGTCACAGCTCCTGGTCCAGCCAGTGTCACCACAACACTGTACCCTCCTGGTTGTTGTTGTGGGGGTCGAGTCACAGCTCCTGGTCCAGCCAGTGTCACCACAACACTGTACCCTCCTGGCTGTTGTTGTGGGGGTCGAGTCACAGCTCCTGGTCCAGCCAGTGTCACCACAACACTGTACCCTCCTGGCTGTTGTTGTGGGGGTCGAGTCACAGCTCCTGGTCCAGCCAGTGTCACCACAACACTCTACCCTCCTGGCTGTTGTTGTGGGGGTCGAGTCAGAGCTCCTGGTCCAGCCAGTGTCACCATAACACTGTACACTCCTGGTTGCTGTTGTGGGGGTCGAGTCACAGCTCCTGGTCCAGCCAGAGTCACCACAACACTGTATCGTCCTGGCTGTTGTTGTGGGGGTCGAGTCACAGCTCCTGGTCCATCCAGTGTCACCACAACACTGTACCCTCCTGGTTGTTGTTGTGGGGGTCGAGTCACAGCTCCTGGTCCAGCCAGTGTCACCACAACACTGTACCCTTCTGGTTGTTGTTGTGGGGGTCGAGTCACAGCTCCTGGTCCAGCCAGTGTCATCACAACACTGTACCCTCCTGGATGTTGTTGTGGGGGTCGAGTCACAGCTCCTGGTCCAGCCAGTGTCACCACAACACTGTACCCTCCTGGTTGTTGTTGTTGGGGTTGAGTCACAGCTCCTGGTCCAGCCAGTGTCACCACAACACTGTACACTCCTGGTTGTTGTTGTGGGGGTCGAGTCACAGCTCCTGGTCCAGCCAGTGTCACAACAACACTGTACCCTCCTGGTTGTTGTTGTGGGGGTCGAGTCACAGCTCCTGGTCCAGCCAGTTTCACCACAACACTGTACCTTCCTGGTTGTTGTTGTGGGGGTCGAGTCACAGCTCCTGGTCCAGCCAGTGTCACCACAAAACTGTATACTCCTGGTTGTTGTTGTGGGGGTCGAGTCACAGCTCCTGGTCCAGCCAGTGTCACGACAACACTGTACCCTCCTGGCTGTTGTTGTGGGGGTCGAGTCACAGCTCCTGGTCCAGCCAGTGTCACCACAACACTGTTCCCTCCTGGCTGTTGTTGTGGGGGTCGATTCACAGCTCCTGGTCCAGCCAGTGTCACCACAACACTGTACCCTCCTGGCTGTTTGTGTGGGGGTCGAGTTACAGCTCCTGGTCCAGCCAGTGTCACCACAACACTGTACACTCCTGGCTGCTGTTTTGGTGGTCGAGTCACAGCTCCTGGTCCAGCCAGTGTCACCACAACACTGTACACACCTGGTTGTTGTTGTGGGAGTCGAGTCACAGCTCCTTTTCCAGCGAGTGTCACCACAACACTGTACCCTCCTGGTTGTTGTTGTGAGGGTCGAGTCACAGCTCCTGGTCCAGCCAGTGTCACCACAACACTGTACCCTCCTGGTTGTTGTTGTGGGGGTCGAGTCACAGCTCCTGGTCCAGCCAGTGTCACCACAACACTGTACCCTCCTGGTTGTTGTTGTGGGAGTCGAGTCACAGCTCCTGGTCCAGCCAGTGTCACCCCAACACTGTACCCTCCTGGCTGTCGTTGTGGGGGTCGAGTCACAGCTCCTGGTCCAGCCAGTGTCACCACAACACTGTACACTCCTGGCTGTTGTTGTGGGGGTCGAGTCACAGCTCCTGGTCCAGCCAGTGTCACCACAACACTGTACCCTCCTGGTTGTTGTTGTGGGGGTCGAGTCACAGCTCCTGGTCCAGCCAGTGTCACCACAACACTGTACCCTCCTGGTTGTTGTTGTGGGGGTCGAGTCACAGCTCCTGGTCCAGCCAGTGTCACCACAACACTGTACCCTCCTGGCTGTTGTTGTGGGAGTCGAGTCACAGCTCCTGGTCCAGCCAGTGTCACCACAACACTGTACCCTCCTGGCTGTTGTTGTGGGGGTCGAGTCACAGCTCCTGGTCCAGCCAGTGTCACCACAACACTGTACCCTCCTGGCTGTTGTTGTGGGGGTCGAGTCACAGCTCCTGGTCCAGCCAGTGTCACCACAACACTGTACACTCCTGGCTGTTGTTGTGGGGGTCGAGTCACAGCTCCTGGTCCAGCCAGTGTCACCACAACACTGTACCCTCCTGGCTGTTATTGTGGGGGTCGAGTCACAGCTCCTGGTCCAGCCAGTGTCGCCACAACACTGTACCCTCCTGGCTGTTGTTGTGGGGGTCGAGTCACAGCTCCTGGTCCAGCCAGTGTCACCACAACACTGTACCCTCCTGGCTGTTGTTGTGGGGGTCGAGTCACAGCTCCTGGTCCAGCCAGTGTCACCACAACACTGTACCCTCCTGGCTGTTGTTGTGGGGGTCGAGTCACAGCTCCTGGTCCAGCCAGTGTCACCACAACACTGTACCCTCCTGGCTGTTGTTGTGGGAGTCGAGTCACAGCTCCTGGTCCAGCCAGTGTCACCACAACACTGTACACTCCTGGTTGTTGTTGTGGGGGTCGAGTCGCAGCTCCTGGTCCAGCCAGTGTCACCACAACACTGTACCCTCCTGGTTGTTGTTGTGGGGGTCGAGTCACAGCTCCTGGTCCAGCCAGTGTCACCACAACACTGTACACTCCTGGTTGTTGTTGTGGGGGTCGAGTCACAGCTCCTGGTCCAGCCAGTGTCACCACAATATTTCACACTCCTGGTTGTTGTTGTGGGGGTCGAGTCACAGCTCCTGGTCCAGCCAGTGTCAACACAACACTGTTCCCTCCTGGCTGTTGTTGTGGGGGTCGAGTCACAGCTCCTGGTCCAGCCAGTGTCACCACAACACTGTACACTCCTGGCTGTTGTTGTGGGGGTCGAGTCACAGCTCCTGGTCCAGCCAGTGTCACCACAACACTGTACCCTCCTGGCTGTTGTTTTGGGGGTCGAGTCACAGCTCCTGGTCCAGCCAGTGTCACCACAACACTGTACACACCTGGCTGTTGTTGTGGGGGTCGAGTCAGAGCTCCTGGTCCAGCCAGTGTCACGACAACACTGTACACTCCTGGCTGCTGTTGTGGGGGTCGAGTCACAGCTCCTGGTCCAGCCAGTGTCACCACAACACTGTACCCTCCTGACTGTTGTTTTGGGGGTCGATTCACAACTCCTGGTCCAGCCAGTGTCACCACAACACTGTACACTCCTGGCTGTTGTTGTGGGGGTCGAGTCAGAGCTCCTGGTCCAGCCAGTGTCACCACAACACTGTACACTCCTGGCTGCTGTTGTGGTGGTCGAGTCACAGCTCCTGGTCCAGCCAGTGTCACCACAACACTGTACACACCTGGCTGTTGCTGTGGGGGTCGAGTCACAGCTCATGGTCCAGCCAGTGTCACCACAACACTATACCCTCCTGGCTGTTGTTGTGGGGGTCGAGTCACAGCTCCTGATCCAGCCAGTGTCACCACAACACTGTACCTTCCTGGCTGTTGTTGTGGGGGTCGATTCACAGCTCCTGGTCCAGCCAGTGTCAACACAACACTGTACCCTCCTGGCTGTTGTTGTGGGGGTCGAGTCACAGCTCCTGGTCCAGCCAGTGTCACCACAACACTGCACCCTCCTGGCTGTTGTTGTGGGGGTCGAGTCAAAGCTCCTGGTCCAGCCAGTGTCACCACAACACTGTACCCTCCTGGCTGTTGTTGTGGGGGTCGAGTCACAGCTCCTGGTCCAGCCAGTGTCACCACAACACTGTACCATCCTGGCTGTTGTTGTGGGGGTCGAGTCACAGCTCCTGGTCCAGCCAGTGTCACCACAACACTGTTCCCTCCTGCGGTTGTTGTTGGGGTCGAGTTACAGCTCCTGGTCGAGCCAGTGTCACCACAACACTGTACCCTCCTGGCTGTTGTTGTGGGGGTCGAGTCACAGCTCCTGTTCGAGCCAGTGTCACCACAGCACTGTACCTTCCTGACTGTTGTTGTGGGCTTCGAGTCACAGGCCCTGGTCCAGCCAGTGTCACCACAACACTGTACCCTCCTGGCTGTTGTTGTGGGGGTCGATTCACAGCTTCTGGTCCAGCCAGTGTCACCACAACACTGTACCCTCCTGGCTGTTGTTGTGGGGGTCAAGTCACAGCTCCTGGTCCAACCAGAGTCACCACAACACTGTACCATCCTGGCTGTTATTGTGGGGCTCGAGTCACAGCCCCTGTTCCAGCCAGTGTCACCACAACACTGTACCCTCCTGGCTGTTGTTGTGGGGGTCGGGTCACAGCTCCGGGTCCAGCCAGTGTCACCACAACACTGTACCCTCCTGGCTGCTGTTGTTGGGGTCGAGTCACAGCTCCTGGTCCAGCCAGTGTCACCACAACACTGTACCCTCTTGGCTGTTGTTGTGGGGGTCGAGTCACAGCCCCTGGTCCAGCCAGTGCCACCACAACACTGTACCTTCCTGGCTGTTGTTGTGGGGGTCGAGTCACAGCTCCTGGTCCAGCCAGTGTCACCACAACACTGTACCCTCCTGGCTGTTGTTGTGGGGGTCGAGTCACAGCTCCTGGTCCAGCCAGTGTCACCACAACACTGTACCCTCCTGGCTTTTGTTGTGGGGGTCGAGTCACAGCTCCTTGTCGAGCCAGTGTCACCACAACACTGTACCCTCCTGGCTGTTGTTGTGAGGGTCGAGTCACAGCTCCTGGTCCAGCCAGTGTCACCACAACACTGTACCCTCCTGGCTGTTGTTGTGGGGGTCGAGTCACAGCTCCTGGTCCAGCCAGAGTCACGACAACACTGTACCCTCCTGGCTGTTGTTGTGGGGGTCGATTCACAGCCCCTGGTCCAGCCAGTGTCACCACAACACTGTACCCTCCTGGCTGTTGTTGTGGGGGTCGAGTCATAGCCTCTGGTCCAGCCAGTGTCACCACAACACTGTACCCTCCTGGCTGTTGTTGTGGGGGTCGCGTCACAGCCCCTGGTCCAGCCAGTGTCACCACAACACTGTACCCTCCTGGCTGTTGTTGTGGGGGTCGAGTCACAGCCCCTGGTCCATCCAGTGTCGCCACAACACTGTACCCTCCTGGCTGTTGTTGTGGGGGTCGAGTCACAGCCCCTGGTCCAGCCAGTGTCACCACAACACTGTACCCTCCTGGCTGTTGTTGTGGGGGACGAGTCACAGCCCCTGGTCCAGCCAGTGTCACCACAACACTGTACTCTCCTGGCTGTTGTTGTGGGGGTCGAGTCACAGCCCCTGGTCCAGCCAGTGTCACCACAACACTGTACCCTACTGGCTGCTGTTGTGGGGGTCGAGTCACAGCCCCTGGTCCAGCCAGTGTCACCACAACACTGTACCCTCCTGGCTGTTGTTGTGGGGGTCGAGCCACAGCCCCTGGTCCAGCCAGTGTCACCACAACACTGTACCCTCCTGGCTGTTGTTGTGGGGGTCGAGTCACAGCTCCTGGTCCAGCCAGTGTCACCACAACACTGTACCCTCCTGGCTGTTGTTGTGGGAGTCGAGTCACAGCTCCTGGTCCAGCCAGTGTCACCACAACACTGTACACTCCTGGTTGTTGTTGTGGGGGTCGAGTCGCAGCTCCTGGTCCAGCCAGTGTCACCACAACACTGTACCCTCCTGGTTGTTGTTGTGGGGGTCGAGTCACAGCTCCTGGTCCAGCCAGTGTCACCACAACACTGTACACTCCTGGTTGTTGTTGTGGGGGTCGAGTCACAGCTCCTGGTCCAGCCAGTGTCACCACAATATTTCACACTCCTGGTTGTTGTTGTGGGGGTCGAGTCACAGCTCCTGGTCCAGCCAGTGTCAACACAACACTGTTCCCTCCTGGCTGTTGTTGTGGGGGTCGAGTCACAGCTCCTGGTCCAGCCAGTGTCACCACAACACTGTACCCTCCTGACTGTTGTTTTGGGGGTCGATTCACAACTCCTGGTCCAGCCAGTGTCACCACAACACTGTACACTCCTGGCTGTTGTTGTGGGGGTCGAGTCAGAGCTCCTGGTCCAGCCAGTGTCACCACAACACTGTACACTCCTGGCTGCTGTTGTGGTGGTCGAGTCACAGCTCCTGGTCCAGCCAGTGTCACCACAACACTGTACACACCTGGCTGTTGCTGTGGGGGTCGAGTCACAGCTCATGGTCCAGCCAGTGTCACCACAACACTATACCCTCCTGGCTGTTGTTGTGGGGGTCGAGTCACAGCTCCTGATCCAGCCAGTGTCACCACAACACTGTACCTTCCTGGCTGTTGTTGTGGGGGTCGATTCACAGCTCCTGGTCCAGCCAGTGTCAACACAACACTGTACCCTCCTGGCTGTTGTTGTGGGGGTCGAGTCACAGCTCCTGGTCCAGCCAGTGTCACCACAACACTGCACCCTCCTGGCTGTTGTTGTGGGGGTCGAGTCAAAGCTCCTGGTCCAGCCAGTGTCACCACAACACTGTACCCTCCTGGCTGTTGTTGTGGGGGTCGAGTCACAGCTCCTGGTCCAGCCAGTGTCACCACAACACTGTACCATCCTGGCTGTTGTTGTGGGGGTCAAGTCACAGCTCCTGGTCCAGCCAGTGTCACCACAACACTGTTCCCTCCTGCGGTTGTTGTTGGGGTCGAGTTACAGCTCCTGGTCGAGCCAGTGTCACCACAACACTGTACCCTCCTGGCTGTTGTTGTGGGGGTCGAGTCACAGCTCCTGTTCGAGCCAGTGTCACCACAGCACTGTACCTTCCTGACTGTTGTTGTGGGCTTCGAGTCACAGGCCCTGGTCCAGCCAGTGTCACCACAACACTGTACCCTCCTGGCTGTTGTTGTGGGGGTCGATTCACAGCTTCTGGTCCAGCCAGTGTCACCACAACACTGTACCCTCCTGGCTGTTGTTGTGGGGGTCAAGTCACAGCTCCTGGTCCAACCAGAGTCACCACAACACTGTACCATCCTGGCTGTTATTGTGGGGCTCGAGTCACAGCCCCTGTTCCAGCCAGTGTCACCACAACACTGTACCCTCCTGGCTGTTGTTGTGGGGGTCGGGTCACAGCTCCGGGTCCAGCCAGTGTCACCACAACACTGTACCCTCCTGGCTGCTGTTGTTGGGGTCGAGTCACAGCTCCTGGTCCAGCCAGTGTCACCACAACACTGTACCCTCTTGGCTGTTGTTGTGGGGGTCGAGTCACAGCCCCTGGTCCAGCCAGTGCCACCACAACACTGTACCTTCCTGGCTGTTGTTGTGGGGGTCGAGTCACAGCTCCTGGTCCAGCCAGTGTCACCACAACACTGTACCCTCCTGGCTGTTGTTGTGGGGGTCGAGTCACAGCTCCTGGTCCAGCCAGTGTCACCACAACACTGTACCCTCCTGGCTTTTGTTGTGGGGGTCGAGTCACAGCTCCTTGTCGAGCCAGTGTCACCACAACACTGTACCCTCCTGGCTGTTGTTGTGAGGGTCGAGTCACAGCTCCTGGTCCAGCCAGTGTCACCACAACACTGTACCCTCCTGGCTGTTGTTGTGGGGGTCGAGTCACAGCTCCTGGTCCAGCCAGAGTCACGACAACACTGTACCCTCCTGGCTGTTGTTGTGGGGGTCGATTCACAGCCCCTGGTCCAGCCAGTGTCACCACAACACTGTACCCTCCTGGCTGTTGTTGTGGGGGTCGAGTCATAGCCTCTGGTCCAGCCAGTGTCACCACAACACTGTACCCTCCTGGCTGTTGTTGTGGGGGTCGCGTCACAGCCCCTGGTCCAGCCAGTGTCACCACAACACTGTACCCTCCTGGCTGTTGTTGTGGGGGTCGAGTCACAGCCCCTGGTCCATCCAGTGTCGCCACAACACTGTACCCTCCTGGCTGTTGTTGTGGGGGTCGAGTCACAGCCCCTGGTCCAGCCAGTGTCACCACAACACTGTACCCTCCTGGCTGTTGTTGTGGGGGACGAGTCACAGCCCCTGGTCCAGCCAGTGTCACCACAACACTGTACTCTCCTGGCTGTTGTTGTGGGGGTCGAGTCACAGCCCCTGGTCCAGCCAGTGTCACCACAACACTGTACCCTACTGGCTGCTGTTGTGGGGGTCGAGTCACAGCCCCTGGTCCAGCCAGTGTCACCACAACACTGTACCCTCCTGGCTGTTGTTGTGGGGGTCGAGCCACAGCCCCTGGTCCAGCCAGTGTCACCACAACACTGTACCCTCCTGGCTGTTGTTGTGGGGGTCGAGTCACAGCTCCTGGTCCAGCCAGTGTCACCACAACACTGTACCCTCCTGGCTGTAGTTGTGGGGGTCGAGTCACAGCCCCTGGTCCAGCCAGTGTCGCCACAACACTGTACCCTCCTGGCTGTTGTTTTGGGGGTCGAGTCAGAGCTCCTAGTCCAGGCAGTGTCACCACAACACTGTACCCTCCTGGCTGTTGTTGTGGGGTCGAGTCACAGCTCCTGGTCCAGCCAGTGTCAACACAACAATGTATCCTCCTGGCTGTTGATATGGGGGTCGATTCAGAGCTCCTGGTCCAGCCAGTGTCACCACAACACTGTACCCTCCTGGCTGTTGTTGTGGGGTTCGAATCACAGCTCCTGGTCCAGCCAGTGTCACCACAACACTGTACCCTCCTGGCTGTTGTTGTGGGGGTCGAATCACAGCTCCTGGTCCAGCCAGTGTCACCACAACACTGTACCCTCTTGGCTGTTGTTTTGGGGGTCGAGTCACAGCCCCTGGTCCAGCCAGTGTCACCACAACACTGTACCCTCCTGGCTGTTGTTTTGGGGGTCGAGTCACAGCCCCTGGTCCAGCCAGTGTCACCACAACACTGTACCCTCCTGGCTGTTGTTGTGGGGGTCGAGTCACAGCCCCTGGTCCAGCCAGTGTCACCACAACACTGTACTTTCCTGGCTGTTGTTGTGGGGGTCGAGTCACAGCTCCTGGTCCATCCAGTGTCACCACAACACTGTACCGTCCTGGCTGTTGTTTTGGGGGTCGAATCACAGTTCCTGGTCCAGCCAGTGTCACCACAACACTGTACCGTCCTGGCTGGTGTTGTGGGGGTCGAGTCGCAGCTCCTGGTCCAGCCAGTGTCACCACAACACTGTACCGTCCTGGCTGGTGTTGTGGGGGTCGAGTCACAGCTTCTGGCCCCACCTCTCAAATACTCCAGAATAAGTACACTCTGAGCTTGGTCTCATGTTCTGTATCATTCCTGATTTTAAAGCTGCGTAAAAGCTTGATACTGGTGAGTGAGGAGCAGTGACTGCTGCTGGTCAGGGAGTTAGTGTAGTCTGAGAGTCCTTCAAGAGTGATACAGTTCTCTGAGTGTCCTACGAGAGTTAGACAGTTCTCTGAGAGTCCTACAACAGTGAGACAGTCCTCTGAAAGTCCTACAAGAGTGAGACAGTTGTCTGAGAGTCCTACAAGAGTGAGACAGTCCTCTGAAAGTCCTACAAGAGTGAGACAGTTCTCTGAGTGTCCTACAAGTGTGAGACAGTCCTCTGAAAGTACTACAAGAGTGAAACAGTTCTCTGAGAGTCCTACAAGAGTGAAACAGTTCTCTGAGAGTCCTACAAGAGTGAGACATTTCTCTGAGTGTCCTACAAGAGTGAGGCAGTCCTCTGAAAGTCCTACAAGAGTGAAACAGTTGTCTGAGAGCCCTACAAGAGTGAAACAGTTGTCTGAGAGTCCTACAAGCGTGAGACAGTTTTCTGAAAGTCCTACAAGAGTGAGACAGTTCTCTGAGAGTCCTACAAGAGTGAAACAGTTCTCTGAAAGTCCTACAAGAGTGAGACAGTTCTCTGAGAGTCCTACAAGAGTGAGACAGTTCTCTGAGAGTCCTACAAGAGTGAAACAGTTCTCTGAGAGTCCTACAAGAGTGAAACATTTCTCTGAGAGTCCTACAAGAGTGAGACTGTCCTCTGAAAGTCCTACAAGAGTGAGACAGCTCTCTGAGAGTCCTACAAGTGTGGGACAGTTCTCTGAGAGTCCTACAACAGTGAGACAGTCCTCTGAAAGTCCTACAAGAGGGAGACAGTCTTTTGAGAGTCCTGCAAGAGTGAGACAGTTCTCTGAGAGTCCTACAAGAGTGTAACAGTTCTCTGAGAGTCCTACAAGAGTGAGACAGTTCTCTGAGAGTCCTACAAGAGTGAAACATTTCTCTGAGAGTCCTACAAGAGTGAGACTGTCCTCTGAAAGTCCTACAAGAGTGAGACAGCTCTCTGAGAGTCCTACAAGTGTGGGACAGTTCTCTGAGAGTCCTACAACAGTGAGACAGTCCTCTGAAAGTCCTACAAGAGGGAGACAGTCTTTTGAGAGTCCTGCAAGAGTGAGACAGTTCTCTGAGAGTCCTACAAGAGTGAGACAGTACTCTGAGAGTCCTACAAGAGTGAGACAGTACTCTGAGAGTCCTACAAGAGTGAAACAATTCTCTGAGAGTCCTACAATAGTGAAACAATTCTCTGAGAGTCCTACAAGAGTGAGACAGTACTCTGAGAGTCCTACAAGAGTCAGAGTCTGATGTGACAGACGCAGCAGGACGGTGTGACAGACGTAAGGTACAGCTGCAGCAGACCTGGGAGACCACTACAGCATTAAGACCATCTGGTCTCAACATTTTAACCACCTCACAGGGACCACAAAACACACCTCCTGAAATAATAGAATTTTTTATGTATTCTTTCTTACACATTTTTATTTCAGTGGATATATTTATTTTTTAGATGCTACTGTAGTTTTTTCCTTGAGAATAAAGTGAATTTATTCGCTCTGGTACGTAATGTATTTACGTACAAGTTAGACTATAGTTAGGTATAGTTACGATACCTACCTGGAGAAGTCTACCTGGAGGGTATTCCGGGGATCAACACCCCCGGGGCCCGACCCATGACCAGGCTTCCTGGTTGATCAGGGCCTGATCAACGAGGCTGTTACTGCTAGTCGCACACAGTCCAACGTACGAACCACAGCCCGGCTGATCTGGCACTGACTTGAAGACAACCATGGGTCTACTGGTAATTCCCCTTATGGCTGGTGGGAGGCTGTTGAACAGTCTTGGGCCCCGGACGCTTGTGGTGTTTTCTCTTAGTGTAATAATGGCGCCCCAACTTCTCACTGGGGGTATGTTATGTCGCCTGCCAAGTCTTTTGCTTTCGTAGGGAGTGATTTCTGTGTGCAGATTAGGGACCAGTCCCTCCAGAATCTTCCAGGTGTAGATTATGATGTATCTTTCTCGCCTGCGCTCCAGTGAGTACGTCAAGTGCTTCCAGGCGTTCCCAGTAGTTAAGGCGTTTGATGGAACTAATACGTGCAGCAAAGGTTCTCTGTACATTCTCTAGATCTACAATTTCACCTGCCTTGACTGGGGATGTTAATGTACAGCAGTAATCCAGCGTAGAGAGAACAAGTGATTTAAAAAGGATCATCAGTGCTTTAGCATCTCTTGTCTTGAATATTCTCATTATCCATCCTGTCAGTTTGCTCGTAGATGTGATAGTGGCATTGTTGTGGTCCTTGAAGGTGAGATCTTCGGACATTACCACACCCAGGTCCTTCACATTGTTTTTCCGCTCTATTGTGTGATTAGAGTTTGTAGTATACTCAGTCCTAGCTGTTATTTCCTCCAGTTTTCCGTAACGGAGTAGTTGAAATTTGTCTTCATTGAACATTATATTGTTCTCTGTTGCCCACTGGAAAACTTTGTTGATGTCTTCTTGGAGGTTAACTGTGTCCTCAGTGGCTGACACTCTCATGTAGAACCTAGTGTCGTCTGCGAACGATGATACAGTGTTATATCAGAGTAACTCTACTTTGTTCTGTATGATAGTTACGTTACGTTATTCCACCTGATAGTTTCTGAGTGTGTGATGTGTGTGTGTATGGTATGTGTGTGTGTGTGTGTGTGTGTGTGTGTGTGTGTGTGTGTGTGTGTGTGTGTGTGTGTGTGTGTGTGTGTGTGTGTGTGTGTGTGTGTGTGTGTGTGTGTGTGTGTGTGTGTGTGTGTGTGTGTGTGTGTGTGTGTGTGTGTGTGTGCACTCACCTAATTGTGGTTGCAGGGGTCGAGACTCAGCTCCTGGCCCCGCCTCTTCACCGACCGCTACTAGGTCCTCTCTCCCCCTGCTCCATGAACTTTATCATACCTCGTTTTAAAACTATGTATGGTTCCTGCCTCCACTACATCACTTGCCAGACTATTCCACTTCCTAACTACTCTATGACTAAAGAAATACTTCCTAACATCCCTTTGACTCATCTGAGTCTTCAGCTTCCAATTGTGACCTCTTGTTTCTGTGTCCCATCTCTGGAACATCATGTCTCTGTCCACCTTGTCTATTCCAAGCAGTATTTTGTATGTCGTTATCATGTCTCCCCTGACCCTCCTGTCCTCCAGTGTTGCCAGACCGATTTCCCTTAACCTTTCTTCATGGGACATTCCCCTTAGCTCTGGAACTAGCCTTGTTGCAAACCTTTGCACTTTCTCTAATTTCTTGACGTGTTTGACTAGATGTGGGTTCCAAACTGGTGCCGCGTACTCCAGTATGGGCCTGACGTACACAGTGTATAAAGTCTTGAACGATTCCTTACTGAGGTACCGGAACGCTATTCTCAGGTTTGCCTATATGTCGCAGCAGTTATCTGGTTAATGTGTGCTTCAGGCGACGTGCTCGGTATTATACTCACTCCTAGGTCTTTCTCCTTGAGTGAGGTTTGCAGCCTTTGGCCTCCTAGCCTATACTCTATCTGCGGTCTTCTTTGCCCTCCTCCGATCTTCATGACTTTGCATTTGGAGGGGTTAAATTCTAGGAGCCAGTTTCTGGACCACACATCCAGCCTGTCCAGGTCTCTTTGTAGACCTGTCTGGTCCCCGTCTGATTTAATTCTCCTCATTAACTTCACGTCATCTGCAAACAGGGACACTTCTGATTGTATTCCTTCAGTCATGTCTTTTACATACACCAAGAATAGCACTGGTCCCAGGACTGACCCCTGTGGGACCCCGGTCGTCATTGGCGTCCACTGTGATACCTCATCACGGACCATGACTCGCTGTTGCCTCCCTGTTAGGTATTCTCTGATCCATTGCAGTGCCCTTCCTGTTATATGTGCCTCTTCCTCTAGCTTCTGTACTAATCTCTTGTTAGGAACTGTGTAGAAGGCCTTCTTGCAGTCCAAGAAAATACAATCAACCCAACCCTCCCTCTTATTTCTTACTTCAGTTACCTTGTCATAAAACTCAAGTAGGTTTGTGATGCAGGATTTGCCTTCCATGAATCCGTGCTGGCTGTCGTTTATAATCTTGTTCTGCTCCAGGTGCTCCACCACTCTCCTCCTGATAATCTTTTCCAAGACTTTGCATACTATACACGTCAGTGACACTGGTCTATAATTTAGTGCTTCATTTCTGTCTCCCTTCTTAAATTTGGGGACTACATTTGCCTTCTTCCATACTTCAGGTAGTTGCCCAGTTTCAAGGGAAGTGTTGACGATTTTGGTTAGAGGCACACGTAGTGTCCCTGCTCCCTCTCTAATGACTCATGGAGAGATGTTGTCTGGTCCCACCGCCTTTGAGGTATCAAGGTCACTTAGGAGCTTCTCCACCTCCTCCTCAGTTGTGTGTAATTCATCCAACACTTGTTGGTATATCCCTTGTTGCTGTACCCCACTGTTTTGTCTTCCCGTCGTCCCTTCAGCTTCCACTGTAAATAATTCCTGAAATCTCATGTTGAGCTCCTCACATACCTCCTGGTCGTTTCTTGTGAGCTCCCCACCTTCCTTCCTCAGCCTGATTACCTGGTCCTTGACTGTTGTCTTCCTAGTGATGAGGCTGTAGAGTAGTTTCGGGTCAGACTTGACTTTCAATGCTGTCATTTTCACACAGCTGCTGCGCCTCCCTCCTTATCTGTGCATACTCGTTTCTGGCTCGTCGACTAATCTCTTTATTCTCCTGAGTCTTTGCCTTCTGTACTTCTTCCATTCTCTAGAGCACTTAGTTTTTGCCTTCCTGCCACACCACACACACGTGTGTGTGTGTGTGTGTGTGTGTGTGTGTGTGTGTGTGTGTGTGTGTGTGTGTGTGTGGTGTGTGTGTGATGTGCGTGATGTGTGTGTGTGTGTGTGTGTGGTGTGTGTGTGATGTGTGTGTGTGTGTGTGTGTGTGTGTGTGTGTGTGTGTGGTGTGTGTGTGTGTGTGTGTGTGTGTGTGTGTGTGTGTGTGTGTGTGTGTGTGTGTGTGTGTGTGTGTGTGTGTGTGTGTGTGTGTGTGATGTGTGTGTGTGTGTGTGTGGTGTGTGTGTGTGTGTGATGTGTGTGGTGTGTGTGTGTGTATGTGTGGTATGCGTGGTATGTGTGTGTGTGATGTGTACTCACCTAGTTGTACTCACCTAGTTGAGGTTGCAGGGGTCGAGTCCAAGCTCCTGGTCCCGCCTCTTCACTGGTCGCCACTAGGTCAGTCTCCCTGAACCATGAGCTTTATCGTAAATCTGCTTAAAGCTATGTATGGATCCTGCCTACACTACATCTATTCCCAAACTAGTCCAATTCCTAACTACTCTGTGGCTGAAGAAATACTTCCTAACATCCCTGTGATTCATCTGTGTCTTCAGCTTTCAACTGTGTCCCCTTGTTGCTGTGTCCAGTCTCTGGAACATCCTGTCTTTGTCCACCTTGTCAATTCCTCTCAGTATTTTGTAAGTCGTTATCATGTCCCCCCTATCTCTCCTGTCCTCCAGTGTCGTCAGGTTGATTTCCCTTAACCTCTCCTCGTAGGACATACCTCTTAGCTCTGGGACTAGTCTTGTGGCAAACCTTTGCACTTTCTCTAGTTACTTTACATGCTTGGCTAGTTGTGGGATCCAAACTGGTGCCGCATACTCCAATATGGGCCTAACGTACACGGTGTACAGGGTCCTGAACGACTCCTTATTAAGATGTCGGAATGCTGTTCTGAGGTTTGCCAGGCGCCCATATGCTGCAGCAGATATTTGGTTGATGTGCGCTTCAGGAGATGTGCCTGGTGTTATACTCACCCCAAGATCTTTTTCCTTGAGTGAGGTTTGTAGTCTCTGGCCCACTAGACTGTACTCCGTCTGCGGTCTTCTTTGCCCTTCCCCAATCTTCATGACTTTGCACTTGGTGAGATTGAACTCCAGGAGCCAATTGCTGGACCAGGTCTGCAGCCTGTCCAGATCCCTTTGTAGTTCTGCCTGGCTTTCGATCGAATGAATTCTTCTCATCAACTTCACGTCATCTGCAAACAGTGACACCTCAGAGTTTATTCCTTCTGTCATGTCGCTCACAAATACCAGAAACACCACTGGTCCTAGGACTGACCCCTGTGGGACCCCGCTGGTCACAGGTGCCCACTCTGACACCTCGCCACGTACCATTACTCGCTGCTGTCTTCCTGACAAATATTCCCTGATGCATTGTAGTGCCTTCCCTGTTATCCCTGCTTGGTCCTCCAGTTTTTGCACTAATCTCTTGTGTGGTACTGTGTCAAACGCCTTCTTGCAGTCCAAGAAAATGCAATCCACCCACTCCTCTCTCTCTTGTCTTACTGCTGTCACCTTGTCATAGAACTCCAGTAGGATTGTGACAGGATTTCCCGTCCCTGAAACCATGTTAGGTGCTGTTGATGAGATCATTCCTTTCTAGGTGTTCCACCACTCTTCTCCTGACAATCTTCTCCATGACTTTGCATACTATACATGTCAGTGACACTGGGCTGTAGTTTAGTGCTTCATGTCTGTCTCCTTTTTTAAAGATTGGGACTATATTTGCTGTCTTCCATGCCTCAGGCAATCTCCCTGTTTCGATAGATGTATTGAATATTGTTGTTAGGGGTACACATAGTGCCTCTGCTCCCTCTCTCAGGACCCATGGAGAGATGTTATCTGGCCCCATTGCCTTTGAGGTATCTAGCTCACTCAGAAGCCTCTTCACTTCTTCCTCGGTTGTGTGTACCGCGTCCAGCACCTGGTGATGTGCCACACCTCTCCTTAGCCTGATTACCTGGTCCTTGACTGTTGTTTTCCTCCTGATGTGGCTGTATAACAGCTTCGGGTCAGATTTGGCTTTCGCTGCTATGTCGTTTTCATATTGTCGTTGGGCCTCCTTTCTTATTTGTGCATATTCGTTTCTGGCTCTACGACTGCTCTCCTTATTCTCCTGGGTCCTTTCCCTTCTATATTTCTTCCATTCCCAAGCACACTTGGCTTTTGCCTCCTTGCACCTTTGGGTAAACCATGGGCTCATCCTGGATTTTTCATTATTCCTGTTTCCCTTGGGTACAAACCTCTCTTCAGCCTCCTTGCACATTGTTGCTACATATTCCATCATCTCATTAACTGGCTTCCCTGCCAGTTCTCTGTCTCACTGAACCTCGTTCAGGAAGTTACTCATTCCCGTGTAGTCCCCTTTCCTGTAGTTTGTTTCATTTGTCCTGGCCTTCCTGCTTCCCCCTCCACTTGTAGCTCTACTGTGTATTCGAAGCTCAAAACCACATGATCGCTGGCCCCAAGGGGTCTTTCATATGTGATGTCCTCAATATCTGCACTGCTCAAGGTGAATACTAAGTCCAGTGTTGCTGGCTCATCCTCTCCTCTCTCTCTTGTAGTGTCCCTTACATGTTTGTACATGAAGTTTTCCAGT
>NC_091336.1:8181888-8206888 GCF_038502225.1 Cherax quadricarinatus
AGGTATACTCCAGGTACACACACACACACACACACACACACACACACACACACACACACACACACACACACATACACACACACACACACACACACACACACACACACACACATCACACACAAACACACACAAACACACACACACACACACACACACACACACACACACACACACACACACACACACATCACACACAAACACACACAAACACATACACACACACACACACACACACACACACACACACACACACACTCACACTCACACACAAACACACACACACACACACACACACACACACACACACACACACACACACACACACACACACACACACACATACACACACACACACAGCAAAGTTGCCGGTTATGGGGGATTTACACCACAGGGAGATTGACTGGGAAAACCTGGAGCCACATGGGGGTCCCGAAACATGGAGAGCCAGGATGTTGGACGTGGTGCTGGAAAACCTCATGCACCAACATGTTAAGGACACTACCAGAGTGAGAGGGGAGGATGAACCAGCAAGATTGGACCTTGTGTTCACCCTGGGCAGCTCAGACATTGAGGACATCAAGTATGAGAGTCCCCTAGGAGCTAGCGACCACGTGGTTCTGTGCTTTGAATACATAGTAGAGCTGCAAGTGGAGAGAATAACAGGAGTAGAATGGGAAAAGCCTGACTATAAAAGAGGGGACTACATAGGGTTGAAGAACTTCCTGCGGGAGGTCCAGTGGGACAGAGAACTGGCAGGAAAGCCAGTAAATGAAATGATGGAATATGTAGCAACAAAATGCAAGGAGGCAGTGGAAAGGTTCATTCCCAAGGGCAACAGTAACAACGGGAAGACCAGAACAAGCCCCTGGTTCACCCGACGGTGTAAGGAGGCAAAAACAAAGTGCAATAGAGAATGGAAAAAGTACAGAAGGCAGAGAACACACGAAAATAGGGAGATCAGTCGCAGAGCCAGGAATGAGTACGCACAGGTAAGGAGGGAGGCCCAGCGACAGTATGAAAATGACATAGCATCGAGAATCAAGACTGACCCGAAACCGTTGTATAGCCACATCAGGAGGAAGACAACAGTCAAAGACCAGGTGATCAGATTAAGGACAGAAGGTGGAGAACTCACAAGGAATGATCAGGAGGTATGTGAGGAGCTGAACAGGAGATTTAAGGAAGTTTTTTCAGTAGAGACAGGAAGGGCTGTGGGAAGACAGCACAGAAGGGAATATACCAACAATTGTTGGATGACATACGAACAACTGAGGAGGAGGTGAAGAAGCTCTTAAGTGACCTTGACACCTCAAAGGCGATGGGACCGGACAACATCTCCCCATGGGTCCTTAGAGAAGGAGCAGAGATGCTGTGTGTGCCTCTAACCACAATCTTCAACGCATTCCTTGAAACTGGGCAACTACCTGAGAAATGGAAGACAGCTAATGTAGTCCCCATATTTAAGAAAGGAAACAGAAACGAGGCACTAAACTACAGACCTGTGTCTCTGACATGTATTGTGTGCAAAGTCATGGAGAAGATTATCAGGAGGAGAGTGGTCGAACACATGGAAAGGAACAAGATTATAAATGAAAACCAGCATGGGTTCATGGAAGGCAAATCTTGTATCACAAACCTCCTGGAGTTTTATGATAAGGTAACAGAAGTAAGACACGAGAGAGAGGGTTGGGTAGATTGCGTTTTCCTAGACTGCAGGAAGGCCTTTGACACAGTTCCCCACAAGAGATTAGTGCAGAAGCTGGAGGATCAGGCACACGTAAAAGGAAGGGCACTGCAATGGATAAGGGAATACCTGTCAGGGAGGCAGCAACGAGTCATGGTACGTGAAGAGGTATCACAGTGGGCGCCTGTTACGAGCGGGGTCCCACAGGGGTCAGTTCTAGGACCAGTGCTATTTTTTATATATGTGAACGACATGATGGAAGGAATAGACTCTGAAGTGTCCCTGTTCGCAGATGACGTGAAGTTGATGAGAAGAATTAAATCGGACGAGGATGAGGCAGGACTGCAAAGAGACCTGGAGAGGCTGGACATGTGGTCCAGTAACTGGCTTCTCGAATTCAATCCAGCCAAATGCAAAGTCATGAAGATTGGGGAGGGGCAAAGAAGACCGCAGACAGAGTATAGGCTAGGTGGACAAAGACTACAGACCTCACTCAGGGAGAAAGACCTTGGGGTGACCATAACACCGAGCACATCACCGGAGGCACACATCAACCAAATAACCGCTGCAGCATACGGGCGCCTGGCAAACCTGAGAATAGCGTTCCGATACCTTAATAAGGAATCGTTCAAGACACTGTACACTGTGTATGTTAGGCCCATACTGGAGTATGCAGCACCAGTCTGGAACCCACACCTGGTCAAGCACGTCAAGAAGTTAGAGAAAGTACAAAGGTTTGCAACAAGGCTAGTCCCAGAGCTCAAGGGAATGTCGTACGAGGAAAGGTTAAGGGAAATCGGACTGACGACACTGGAGGACAGAAGGGTCAGGGGAGACATGATAACGACATACAAGATACTGCGGGGAATAGACAAGGTGGACAGAGATAGGATGTTCCAGATAGGGGACACAGGGACAAGGGGTCACAACTGGAAGCTGAAGACTCAGACGAGTCACAGGGACGTTAGGAAGTATTTCTTCAGTCATAGAGTTGTCAGCAAGTGGAATAGCCTAGCAAGTGAAGTAGTGGATGCAGGAACCATACATAGTTTTAAGAAGAGGTATGACAAAGCTCAGGAAGCAGAGAGAGAGAGGATCCAGTAGCGATCAGTGAAGAGGGGGGCCAGGAGCTGAGTCTCGACCCCTGCAACCACAATTAGGTGAGTACACACACACACAAACACACACACACACACACACACACACACACACACACACACATCACACACAAACACACACAAACACACACACACACACACACACACACACACACACACACACACACACACACACACACACACACACACACACACACACACTCACACTCACACACAAACACACACACACAATCCATACCCACAGCTTCCACCCAACACCCAGTTATAGAATCTCACAGTATGCTACCAGGTCTCCCACCCTCACAGGCCCCCTAAACCACAGTATTGGAAAGGAAACTGAAGGTATGGTACACAAACGCTGATGGAATAACAAATAAGTGGGAGGAGTGGCACGAAAGAGTCAAAGAGGCATCACCGGATATCATAGCTCTCACAGAAACCAAGCATATAGGTATGATAACAGATGCCATCTTTCCAACGGGATACCAGATCCTGAGGAAAGACAAAGGGAACAGGGGGGGTGGAGGAGTGGCATTCTGATCAGAAATCGATGGAATTTTGATGAGCTGGAGAGAGGAGACAGTGGAGAAGAAAGTGATTACATAGCGGGAATGCTTCACTCTGGAGGTCCCAAGGTGGTAATAGCAGTGATGTATAACCCACCACAGAACAGCAGGAGGCCAAGACAAGAGTACGACGAGAGCAATAGAGCGATGGTTGACACACTGGTTGCAGTGTCCAGAAGAGCTCATGCATGCAGGGCAAAGCTCCTGATCATGGGTGACTTTAACCACAAGGAGAGTGATTGGGAGAACTTGGAGCCACATGGGAGCCAAGATACATGGAGGGCTAAGATGGTGGAGGTGGTACTGGAAAACTTCATGTACCAACACGTAAGGGACACTACAAGAGAGAGAGGAGAGAATGAACCAGCAAGGCTGGACTTAGTATTCACCTTGAGTAGTGCAGATATCGAGGACATCACATATGAAAGACCCCTTGGGGCCAGCGATCACAGTAGAGCTACAAGTGGAGGGGGAAGCAGGAAGGCCAGGACAAATGAAGCCAAACTACAAGAAAGGGGACTACATGGGAATGAGGAACTTCCTGAACGGGGTTCAGTGGGACAGAGAACTGGCAGGGAAGCCAGTTAATGAGATGATGGAATATGTAGCAACAATATGCAAGGAGGCTGAGGAGATGTTTGTACCCAAGGGTAACAAGAATAATGAAAAAGCCAGGATGAGCCCATGGTTTACCCAAAGGTGCAGGGAGGCAAAAACCAAGTGTGCTAGGGAATGGAAGAAATATAGAAATCAAAGGACCCAGGAGAATAAGGAGAGCAGTCGTAGAGCCAGAAACGAATATGCACAAATAAGAAAGGAGGCCCAAAGACAATATGAAAACGACATAGCAGCGAAAGCCAAATCTGACCCGAAACTGTTATACAGCCACATCAGGAGGAAAACAACAGTCAAGGACCAGGTAATCAGGCTAAGGAAGGAAGGAGGAGAGACAACAAGAAACGACAGTGAATTATGTGAGGAACTCAACAAGAGATTCAAACAAGTGTTCATAGAGGAGACAGAAGGGGCTCCAGAAAGACGGAGAGGTGGGGCACACCACCATGTGCTGGACACAGTGCACACAACCGAGGAAAAAGTGAAGAGGCTTCTGAGTGAGCTAGATACCTCAAAGGCAATGGGGCCAGATAACATCTCTCCATGGGTCCTGAGAGAGGGAGCAGAGGCACTATGTGTACCCCTAACAACAATATTCAATACATCTATCGAAACAGGGAGATTGCCTGAGGCATGGAAGACAGCAAATGTAGTCCCAATCTTTAAAAAAGGAGACAGACATGAAGCACTAAACTACAGACCAGTGTCACTGACATGTATAGTATGCAAAATCATGGAGAAGATTATCAAGAGAAGAGTGGTGGAACACCTAGAAAGGAATGATCTCATCAACAGCAGCCAACATGGTTTCAGGGACGGGAAATCCTGTGTCACAAATCTACTGGAGTTCAATGACATGGTGACAGCAGTAAGACAAGAGAGAGAGGGGTTGGTGGATTGCATATTTTTGGACTGCAAGAAGGCGTTTGACTCAGTTCCACACAAGAGATTGGTGCAAAAACTGGAGGACCAAGCAGGGATAACAGGGAAGGCACTACAATGGATCAGGGAATACTTGTCAGGAAGACAGCAGCGAGTCATGGTACGTGGCGAGGTGTCAGAGTGGGCACCTGTGACCAGCGGGGTCCCACAGGGGTCAGTCCTAGGACCAGTGCTGTTTCTGGTATTTGTGAACGACATGACAGAAGGAATAGACTCTGAGGTGTCCCTGTTTGCAGATGACGTGAAGTTGATGAGAAGAATTCACTCGATCGAAGCCCAGGCAGAACTACATAGGGATCTGGACAGGCTGCAGAACTGGTCCAGCAATTGGCTCCTGGAGTTCAATCTCACCAAGTGCAAAGTCATGAAGATTGGGGAAGGGCAAAGAAGACCGCAGACGGAGTACAGTCTAGTGGGCCAGAGATTACAAACCTCACTCAAGGAAAAAGATCTTGGGGCGAGTATAACACCAAGCACATCTCCTGAAGCGCACATCAACCAAATAACGGCTGCAGCATATGGGCGCCTAACAAACCTCAGAACAACATTCCGACATCTTAATAAGGAATCGTTCAGGACCCTGTACACTGTGTACGTTAGGCCCATATTGGAGTATGCGGCACCAGTTTGGAACCCACACCTAGCCAAGCACGTGAAGAAACTAGAGAAAGTGCAAAGGTTTGCAACAAGACTAGTCCCAGAGCTAAGAAGTATGTCCTACGAGAAGAGGTTAAGGGAAATCAACCTGACGACACTGAAGGACAGGAGAGATAACGACATACAAAATACTGAGAGGAATTGACAAGGTGGACAAAGACAGGATGTTCCAGAGATTGGACACAGCAACAAGGGGACACAGTTGGAAGTTGAAGACACAGATGAATCACAGGGATGTTAGGAAGTACTTCTTCAGCCACAGAGTAGTCAGTAAGTGGAATAGTTTGGGAAGCGATGTCATCGAGGCAGGATCCATATATTCAATTCAAATTCAAATTCAAAGTTTATTCTCTATAAGGATTACAATACTGAGTTTACAGAATTTGGTTATTGTGTGGTTTACATGTAGTAAAATAATAATTACAGAGTGTACCACTAGAACACCTAGCATGGCTAGGCATTTCGGGCAGACTTATATTAAATCTTAAGTTTAAAATATTACAAAATTATGAGGTAAGTTGGTAGTATGGCTAAGTGACTAAATACTAGTTGTGAGTTTAGCAATGTGAATGCTTTTGTTTTGGCACAGTACATAGTTTCAGTATTGGAGTATCACAGGCCAACTTATGACTAGTTAAGATTCATTATTTTGAGATTGAGATTGATATTTCTGTTTATGGTCAAATGGGTGAGTGAGTGTAAGTGTGAACCACCAGGTGGTATTCGTATTATTAGTTGACAGGGTGTATCAGGGAGATAAGATGTTTTCTGATGGTAGTTTTGAAGGTGATGAATGTGTCTGCAGTTTTGGAATTTTCAGGTAGGGTGTTCCAGATTTTAGGGCCTTTGACATACATTGAATTTTTGTAAAGGTTTAGTCGGACACGGGGAATGTCATAGAGATGTTTGTGTCTGGTGTTGTGCCTGTGGGTTCTGTCACAACTATCAAGAAAGCGTTTTAGGTCAAGGTTAATATTGGAATTTAAGGTCCTGTAGATGTAGATTGCACAGTAGTAAGTTTGGATGTACTGAACAGGGAGTAAGTTTAGATCTATGAAGAGTGGGGGGGGGGGGGTTGCCAGGGATGGGATTTAGTGATTATTCTTACTGCGGCTTTTTGTTGGGTTATTATTGGCTTTAGGTGTGTTGCTGCAGTTGAACCCCAAGCACAGATAGCATAGGTGAGGTATGGATATATAAGTGATTGGTATAGTGTGAGAAGGGCAGTTTGTGGCACGTAGGTAGTATCGTATCTTGGAGAGGATCCCAACCGTTTTGGATACTTTTTTGGTTATGTGTTGGATATGGGTGCTAAAGTTCAGGTTGTTGTCGAGGTATAGGCCTAGGAATTTGCCCTCATTATGCCTGGCAATTAGAGTGTTGTCGATCTTAATGTTAATTTGCGCATCTCCTGTTCTGCTACCAAACATAATGTAGTAGGTTTTGTCAACGTTAAGCGTAAGTTTATTGGCTCTCATCCAAGTCGATATTTTGATCAGCTCCTCATTAACAATGGTGTTGAGGGTGGCAAGATTAGGGTGAGAGATGACATAAGTCGTGTCGTCAGCAAAGAGAATGGGGTTTAGGTGTCGAGATACGTTTGGAAGATCATTGATGTATATGAGGAAGAGCAGGGGACCAAGGACACTTCCCTGCGGAACTCCAGTATCAAGTGGCTGTGTTGTTGATGCTGTGTCTTTAATGGTGACATACTGATACCTATTAGTAAGGTAAGATTTGAAATATGCAAGCGCATGGCCTCTTATACCATAATGGTCAAGTTTGTGGAGTAGGATGCCGTGGTCTACTGTGTCAAAAGCTTTTCTTTAGTCAATAAAAATTCCTAGTGGATATTCCTTGTTTTCCAATGCTGTGTAAAGCAGATCTAGCATTTTTATGATTGCATCGTTAGTGCTTTTATTTTTCCTGAATCCAAATTGGCAGGGGTTGAGTATGTTTTGTGACGTTATAAATGAATACAGTCTCCTGTGCACGAGTTCCTCAAAGATTTTGGATAGCAATGGTAAGTTTGATATTGGCCTATAGTTGTTTAAATCTGTAGGGTCAACACCTTTATGTATTGGTGTAACCCTTGCCGTCTTGAGTAATTTCGGGAAGGTGCTAGCTTCTAGTGACTTGTTAAAAAGTAATGAGATAATATGCGAGAGGACATGGGCCACTCTCTTGTACAATAATGGTGGGACATGAGACAGATTCCCTGAGTTATTTTTAAGTGACTTTATAATCTCGGTGACTTCCGTGGGCTCAGTTGGAGCAAGATAGAAGGAATTTGGGAAATTCCCATCTAGGTAGTCCCTGGCATGGGCATTGGTACGTGGGATTTCATTGGCGAGATTAGAACCTATGGTTGAGAAGTCGTTTATCTTGTTAGCTGTGTCAGTGGGATGTAGTGGTGTTTCATTAGGTTTAGTTAGGACAATATTCTTGGTTTTTTTTCAGTTTGTGGGTCCCTAGAATCTGAGAGAGTGTTTTCCAGGTCTTTTTTATATCTCCTCTTGTGTCAGTGAATCTACTGGAGTAGTATAGTTGTTTGGCTTTCTTTATTACTTTGGTGAGGACTGATGAATAGTGTTTAAGAATATCTTTGTGTATTAAGCCCTGTCTATATTGCTTTTCATATTGGTGTTTCTTATCAATGGATTTCAGAATGGTGCTGGTTAGCCATGGGCAACCAAGCCGTTTGTTTGTGATCTGTTTCGTTTTTATAGGACAATGTTTGTTGTATAGTCTAAGTAGTTTGTTAAGAAAAATGTCTGTCCAGTCATCAATACCATTGGCCTTGGAGAATTCTGTAGGCCAGTCAACAGTCTCTAGGTCAGCTGTGAACTTCCTTATTGAGGCCTCATCATGGAGTCTAAATGAGACTTTGTTGTATTCAAGTGGTGGTTTACTAATGTTTGTCAAGAGGAAGGTAGGGTAGTGGTCTGTAGTGCTATCTGTGATTATCCCTGATTTAAGGGGGGCTAGTATATTGGTCCATATGTGGTCTATTATAGTTGCACTTGTTTCAGTGAGCCTGGTTGGTTTAGTTATTGTTGGTATGAGAAGTGTGTTGTTCATATTGTTGATGAAATTAGTTACAGGCTGATCATCTATGCCAAGGTTGATGTTGAAGTCTCCAGCTAAGAGAAGGTGGTGCTTATTCATTTGTCTGTTTGTTATTAGTGCCTTTAATTTCTCACTGAAGTTTGGGATGTTTGTGTGGGGTATCCGGTAAATGGCACCGATTGTTAAAGGCGTCTTAAGGTTTTTTACAGTAAAATTAGCAAAAATGTATTCTCCATATTCATCACTAAAGCAATTGGTGCTAATACAAGATAATTGGTTAGAGTAATAGATTGCAATACCACCCCCAACTTGGTATGGTCTGCAGTTGTGGATTGCTGTGTATCCTGGTAGAGGGTAGATATCTATTGTGTCCTGTTTAAGCCAGGTCTCAGTAAGAATAATGCAGGAGAAGGGTGTCTTTAGTGATTCAAGGAGTGCCAGGAGGTCATCATAGTGTTTGCTTAAGGACCTGATGTTGTAGTTAAGTACTGATAGACTTTTATCATTGTTTAGGATAGTGGTGGCTTGTGATGCTGTGTAATAAAGGCAGTTACTTTCCAATAGGTTTTGATTGTGTGTCAGATTATGTAGGTTTAGATCAGGGTCAACGTGATCAATCATCTTCTAGGTTTAAATTATGGTTATTTATATCCTGAGTTGTGTGTTGAGTTTTAGTACTGATATCTGTAGTGGTGGGAAGTTTGGACAAGTATATAGCTATAGCATTTTGGTCATGTAGAGTATAGTCACTAATACACATAATGAAGTTGGTGTTGTCTATGTGTTGTGCTGGAATGAGCTAAAGTACAACTAGGTATAAACTAATAATATAAAAATACAAATTAAAAATAGCACCAGGCTCTCACTAGTAATTACACTATGGTCTAATATAATGACTTTGGTATAGTCTATGTATTGAGCTAGAATGAGCTATAGTACAACTAGGTTTAATCTAATAATATAAAAATACAAATTAAAAATAGCACCAGGCTCTCACTAGTAATTACACTATGGTCTAATATAATGACTTTGGTACTGACTATGTATTGAGCTAGAATGAGCTATAGTACAACTGAGTTTAATCTAATGATATAAAAAAGGCACAAGACTCTCAATTGTAATTGCACTAAGGTGTTATATAAGTTGTTTACAAGAATTAGAGTATAACTAGATTTAAATTGACAAGATAAAATATACAAGTTAAGGTAGCAAAAGAATAAAAAAAGTAGAAAAAAAAATATATGAGGTAGTTGGTACTAGTTAGCAAAAGATAGTTAAGGGCCTTGAACAATAATATAATTGAAATATACACTAATTGCACACACAATATAGTCACTAAGATATGAAAACAATCTTAGAGTAGGAATTATAATATAAACTTATAATATAAAAATACAAATTGAAATGGTACTTGCAATTGCACTAGAGTCTGGTATAGGTTGTTGACAAGATCAAGAGTATAACTAGATTTAAATTGACAAAATAAAATTCACAATTAAAGTACCAAAAGAATAATAGTAAAAAATAACAATGGTAATGTCTTGGTTATAATATGATAGTAAGATGGTAGACAGGTACACAGGTACACAAGGATACACAGGTACACAGGTACAAGGTACACAGGTACACAGGTACACAGGAGTTGAATATACAAACTTGAAAATTTGGCAACAAAATGTTATGGGAAGTATAAAATAATGTTTAATGTACAAAAGTAAAATTGACTGGTAGTAAATATGGTGTTTAATAAAATTTTAGTAAGTAATAATGATTACAAAAAAAGTGAAAAAGTAATGTTTATTTCATTCAATATTGCACTGGTAGTTATACTAGAGGTTATATGGCAGTACAAGGTAATTAAGAGTACTCTAAGATAGTAAATGTGGTATTAAAACAGGTAAAGGTAATTAGACAAGTAATGGTTATTAAATGTCAAAAATGTTAAGAGTAAATTGAAATTATAGTAAAAATGGTAATTATTAATTTTAGTAAGTAATATCAATTGATAGTATTTAAAAAAATATGAGGTAGTAATATGGACAGAGAAAGTATCAATTCAGCTAATGTTTAAGCAAACAATAGTAAATAAGAAAATTACATAAGGTGACTTATGCTTACTAGTAAAATCACAAAATGAGGTAGTTGATTATTTAATTACTAAGAGATTGTACAATGAAATTTGAACAATAATGGAGCAAAACATACACTACACTACGTAGGCTTTTAGGTTGGACATTGTTTAGTTATTCTCTGTAAGATTAGTATCCCTGAGAAATCGTGATAGATCATTCTCGTTCGTGATTGTGTACAGTTGACCTACATTTGTTTTCCTAACTAGAATTTTCCCATCCCGTGTGAAGCATTGGTGTATTGTGTCATTATTCTCCCGCTTAAGTTTTCTGACTCTATACAGGAGGTTCTGACGTTTTTTGGTAAGACACTCGTTTATGTATACCTCTTTCTTTACTTTAATAGATGCAATAATTAAGTCTTTTTTCCTGTCATGTGAGTGGAATCTAAGCATAACACTTTTTCTACCATGGGATCCTAGTAACCTGGCTTCTTTTATTTCTGACTCTGGTACAATAACACTTGTTTGGTCCTTTATGATCTGCAGAGTAATTTCTTTACTGTTTGTTTGGTTCATATCACTGGGAAAAAGTGGACTGTTAACTATTACTGCGTCCGATAGTTTATCTTGTTCAGTTTTATCTTCTTGGAGAGCAAAGTAGTCACTGAACTGGTTATCTAAGTTGTTCTTCCATTCTTTTACTGCTTCTTCAACCTTTGTATTAAGAGATATTATTTGTTGGGTATGGCTATCTATGACTGTTTGGATGGTCTTGTCACAGTTAGTCATTCCTGGTGTTGATAACTTTTGTTCAAGACTGAGGATTTTGTTCTCGAGTTGTGTCATCCTGGTGTCTTGTTTTGTTAGTGTCTCTCGAAGATTCATATTTTCAATAACTAAGGTGGAGATGCATGTCTTTAGGGTATCTGGATCGTTGGTCATACCTGAGAGACTACTTGGTAGGTTGAATCCGGGGAAGAGAGGGGAGGATGGGCTGGTGGCAGCCATGTTTGTTGTTATTGTTGTGGTGTCGCCTTGAGTGGTGGTGAGTGGGGTGGTTGCTGGGCCGGCGTCCTCCTGGCTACACTTGTTGAATAGTTGATTTTTCGGTGTTTTCTTGCTGGCCTTGGTGCTGTTTCCTCTTAGATTGCGCCTCATAATACTACAGGAATTGTTGTAGTTAAGAAGAAGTTGTAGTTATACAAAGCTTAGGGTTACGTTGTTCGGCTGGCAGCGGGGTGTTGCTTTCGGTTTGTGGGCAGTCTTCCTTTGATCTCTATTATTTTCGATTTGTAGGTTTCACTGTTGGTAATCTTTGGTCATTCTGGGTGCTACGTTGGGTAGTGTAGTTTTGCTTGTAACTAGGTCATCATAGGAGCATTGGTAGCTCTGATAGTTGAAGAAAAGTACGGAGCTTGGAGGTCACTGCTGCCGCTGCCGCTGTTCAAATGATGAAAAAACGTAGATCTACGTTTGGACAGTTTAAGGGTTAAGCAGAGGTATGATAAAGCTCATGGTTCACGGAGAGTGACCCAGTAGCGACCATTGAAGAGGCGGGGCCAGTGGCTATGAATCGACCCCTGCAACCACAACTAGGTGAGCACACATACACACACACACATTTTTCAAGGCAGAAAGGAGGAAAGGATGATACTGAAGGAGAGAGTGCAAAAACGAAAGGAGGAATGGGAGGAAATGAAAAAGGAGAGCAGAATAACCCAGGAACAGGTGGAAGGACAAGCACACCCCCCAGAAACACCTGCAGAAGGACTCCAGCCACGACACCCCCAAGGCAATTGAACAATCCAAACCAACCATCACACACCCATCCCTCTGTACCCACCCCCCGCACCACGAACCCTGCTCCTACAGCAACCCCCTATGGGAGCTCTTCCTCCACCTCCACTGCAACCCCCCACAGGCCCCCACCAGGGCTCCTCCTCTCCCAACCCCAGTATTCCCCCAGGACCACAGTTACAGTATTAGAACAGAAGTTGAAGGTTTGGTACACAAATGCGGATGGATTAACGAATAAACATGAGGAATGGCAAGAAAGAATCAATGAGAAGTCCCCAGACATCATAGCAGTTACAGAAACAAAACTCACGGAGACAATAACAGGTGCAATCTTCCTACCAGGATACAAGATCATGAGGAAAGATAAAAGGGGCAGAGGGGGAGGAGGGGTTGCTCTGCTCTTAAAAAACCGATGGAAATTCGAGAAAATGGGAGGCATAGACGAGACAGGAGAAAGGGACTACATAGTAGGTACACTTCAGTCTGGGGAGCACAAGGTGGTCATTGCAGTGATGTATAATCCACCACAGAACTGCAGGAGGCCAAGAGAGGAATATGAAGAGAGCAACAGAGCAATGGTGGACACACTTGCTGAGGTGGCAAGAAGAGCTCACTCCAGCAGAGCAAAGTTGCTGGTTATGGGGGATTTCAACCACAGGGAGATTGACTGGGAAAACCTGGAGCCACATGGGGGTCCCGAAACATGGAGAGCCAAGATGTTGGATGTGGTGCTGGAAAACCTCATGCATCAACATGTTAAGGACACTACCAGAGTGAGAGGGGAGGATGAACCGGCAAGATTGGACCTTGTGTTCACCCTGGGCAGTTCAGACATTGAGGACATCACATATGAGAGTCCCCTAGGAGCTAGTGACCACGTGGTTCTGTGCTTTGAATACATAGTAGAGTTGCAAGTGGAGAGAGTAACAGGAGTTGAATGGGAAAAGCCTGACTATAAAAGAAGGGACTACATAGGGTTGAGGAACTTCCTGCAGGAGGTTCTGTGGGACAGAAAACTGGCAGGAAAGCCAGTAAATGAAATGATGGAATATGTAACAACAAAATGCAAGGAGGCAGTGGAAAGGTTTATTCCCAAGGGCAACAGGAACAATGGGAAGACCAGAACGAGCCCCTGGTTTACCCGACGGTGTAAGGAGGCAAAAACAAAGTGCAATAGAGAATGGAAAAAGTACAGAAGGCAGAGAACACATGAAAATAGGGAGATCAGTCGCAGAGCCAGGAACGAGTATGCACAGGTAAGGAGGGAGGCCCAGCGACAGTATGAAAATGACATAGCATCGAGAATCAAGACTGACCCGAAACTGTTGTATAGCCACATCAGGAGGAAGACAACAGTCAAAGACCAGGTGATCAGATTAAGGACAGAAGGTGGAGAACTCACAAGAAATGATCAGGAGGTATGTGAGGAGCTAAACAGGAAATTTAAGGAAGTTTTAACAGTAGAGACAGGAAGGGCTCTGGGAAGACAGCACAGAAGAGAACATCAAGAGGGAATATACCAACGAGTGTTGGATGACATACGAACAACCGAGGAGGAGGTGCAGAAGCTGCTAAGTGACCTTGATACCTCAAAGGTGATGGGACCGGACATCTCCCCATGGGTCCTTAGAGAAGGAGCAGAGATGCTGTGCATGCCCCTAACCACAATTTTCAACACATCCCTTGAAACTGGGCAACTACCTGAGAAATGGAAGACAGCAAATGTAGTCCCCATATTTAAGAAAGGAAACAGAAATGAGGCACTAAACTACAGACCTGTGTCTCTGACATGTATTGTGTGCAAAGTCATGGAGAAGATTATCAGGAGGAGAGTGGTGGAACACCTGGAACGGAACAAGATTATAAATGAAAACCAGCATGGGTTCATAGAAGGCAAATCCTGTGTCACAAACCTTCTGGAGTTTTATGACAAGGTAACAGAAGTAAGACACGAGAGAGAGGGGTGGGTTGATTGCGTTTTCCTAGACTGCAGGAATGCCTTTGACACAATTCCCCACAAGAGATTAGTGCAGAAGCTGGAGGATCAGGTGCATATAACAGGGAGGGCACTGCAATGGATCAGGGAATACCTGACAGGGAGGCAACAACGAGTCATGGTACGTGAAGAGGTAACACAGTGGGCGCCTGTGACGAGCGGGGTCCCACAGGGGTCAGTTCTAGGACCAGTGCTATTTTTGATATATGCGAACGACATGATGGAAGGAATAGACTCTGAAGTGTCCCTATTTGCAGATGATGTGAAGTTGATGAGAAGAATTAAATCGGATGAGGATGAGCCAGGACTGCAAAGAGATCTGGACAGGCTGGACATGTGGTCCAGAAACTGGCTTCTCGAATTCAACCCTGCTAAATGCAAAGTCATGAAGATTGGGGAGGGGCAAAGAAGACCCCAGACAGAATATAGGCTAGGTGGACAAAGACTACAGGCCTCACTCAGGTAGAAAGACCTTGGGGTGACCATAACACCGAGCATGTCACCGGAGGCACACATCAACCAAATAACTGCTGCAGCATACGGGCGCCTGGCAAACCTGAGAATAGCGTTCCGATACCTTAATAAGGAATCGTTCAAGACACTGTACACTGTGTATGTTAGGCCCATACTGGAGTATGCAGCACCAGTCTGGAACCCACGCCTGGTCAAGCACGTTAAGAAGTTAGAGAAAGTACAAAGGTTTGCAACAAGGCTAGTCCCAGAGCTCAGGGGAATGTCGTACGAGGAAAGGTTGAGGGAAATCGGACTGACGACACTGGAGGACAGAAGGGTCAGGGGAGACATGATAACGACATACAAGATACTGCGGGGAATAGACAAGGTGGACAGAGATGGGATGTTCCAGAGAGGGGACACAGAAACAAGGGGTCACAACTGGAAGCTGAAGACTCAGACGAGTCACAGGGACGTTAGGAAGTATTTCTTCAGTCATAGAGTCGTCAGGAAGTGGAATAGCCTAGCAAGTGAAGTAGTGGAGGCAGGAACCATACATAGTTTTGAGAAGAGGTATGACAAAGCTCAGGAAGCAGAGAGGGAGAGGACCTAGTAGCGATCAGTGAAGAGGCGGGGCCAGGAGCTGAGTCTCGACCCCTACAACCACAATTAGGTGAGTACAATTAGGTGAGTATACACACACACACACACACACACACACACACACACACACACACACACACACACACACACACACACACACACACACACACACACACACACTAGAAGCCCCACTAATGATCCACTTGTCATAAAAGTGACAAACTCTGCCATAAAGCTAGTAGTTGACAGCCCCGTGAGAAGCGGAAGTGCTTCCTCCCATCAGGAGAGCTGTGGATGGCCTGAAGCCTCAAAAATGACTGCTTACGCAACCTACCACACTTTAAGTGAGGTGTTCTTGATCCAGGGGACGTGAGCTACCCTCCCCTTCCTTGGAACAAATCTCTATATGGTCCTGCGCCTAGAACGATGGTCTGCCCGCCGGTACAACTTGACCATGCTGCAGCAGGTTGACTGATAGTGTAGCTGGTAGCTTGACTGATAGTGTACCTGGTAGCTTGACTGATAGTGTACCTGGTAGCTTGACTGATAGTGTTGCTGGTAGCTTGACTGATAGTGTTGCTGGTAGCTTGACTGATAGTGTAGCTGGTAGCTTGACTGATAGTGTTGCTAGTAGCTTGACTGATAGTGTACCTGGTAACTTGACTGATAGTGTTGCTGGTAGCTTGACTGATAGTGTTGCTGGTAGCTTGACTGACAGTGTAGCTGGTAGCTTGACTGGTAGTGTTGCTGGTAGATTGACTAATAATGTTGCTGGTAGCTTGACTGATAGTGTTGCTGGTAGCTTGACTGATAGTGTTGTTGGTAGCTTGACTGATAGTGTTGCTGGTAGCTTGACTGATAGTGTAACTGGTAGCTTGACTGATAATGTAGCTGGTAGCTTGACTGATAGTGTTGCTGGTAGCTTGACTGATAGTGTAACTGGTAGCTTGACTGATAGTGTTGCTGGTAGCTTGACTGATAGTGTTGCTGGTAGCTTGACTGATAGTGTAGCTGGTAGCTTGACTGATAGTGTAGCTGGTAGCTTGACTGATAGTGTTGCTGGTAGCTTGACTGACAGTGATGCTGGTAGCTTGACTGATAGTGTTGCTGGTAGCTTGACTGATAGTGTAACTGGTAGCTTGACTGATAGTGTTGCTGGTAGCTTGACTGATAGTGTTGCTGGTAGCTTGACTGATAGTGTTGCTGGTAGCTTGACTGATAGTGTTGCTGGTAGCTTGACTGATAGTGTAGCTGGTAGCTTGACTGGTAGTGTTGCTGGTAGCTTGACTAATAATGTTGCTGGTAGCTTGACTGATAGTGTTGCTGGTAGCTTGACTGATAGTGTTACTGGTAGCTTGACTGATAGTGTAGCTGGTAGCTTGACTGATAGTGTTTCTGGTAGCTTGACTAATAATGTTGCCTGGAGTTTACCTGGAGAGAGTTTCGGGGGTCAACGCCCCCGCGGCCCGGTCTGTGACCAGGCCTCCTGGTGGATCAGCGCCTGATCAACCAGGCTGTTGCTGCTGGCTGCACGCAAACCAACGTACGAGCCACAGCCCGGCTGATCAGGAACTGACTTTAGGTGCTTGTCCAGTGCCAGCTTGAAGACTGCCAGGGGTCTGTTGGTAATCCCCCTTATGTGTGCTGGGAGGCAGTTGAACAGTCTCGGGCCCCTGACACTTATTGTATGGTCTCGTAACGTGCTAGTGACACCCCTGCTTTTCATTGGGGGGATGGTGCATCGTCTGCCAAGTCTTTTGCTTTCGTAGTGAGTGATTTTCGTGTGCAAGTTCGGTACTAGTCCCTCTAGGATTTTCCAGGTGTATATAATCATGTATCTCTCCCTCCTGCGTTCCAGGGAATATAGGTTTAGAAACCTCAAGCGCTCCCAGTAATTGAGGTGTTTTATCTCCGTTATGCGCGCCGTGAAAGTTCTCTGTACATTTTCTAGGTCGGCAATTTCACCTGCCTTGAAAGGTGCTGTTAGAGTGCAGCAATATTCCAGCCTAGATAGAACAAGTGACCTGAAGAGTGTCATCATGGGCTTGGCCTCCCTAGTTTTGAAGGTTCTCATTATCCATCCTGTCATTTTTCTAGCAGATGCGATTGATACAATGTTATGGTCCTTGAAGGTGAGATCCTCCGACATAATCACTCCCAGGTCTTTGACGTTGGTGTTTCGCTCTATTTTGTGGCCAGAATTTGTTTTGTACTCTGATGAAGATTTAATTTCCTCATGTTTACCATATCTGAGTAATTGAAATTTCTCATCGTTGAACTTCATATTGTTTTCTGCAGCCCACTGAAAGATTTGGTTGATGTCCGCCTGGAGCCTTGCAGTGTCTGCATTGGAAGACACTGTCATGCAGATTCGGGTGTCATCTGCAAAGGAAGACACGGTGCTGTGGCTGACATCCTTGTCTATGTCGGATATGAGGATGAGGAACAAGATGGGAGCTAGTACTGTGCCTTGTGGAACAGAGCTTTTCACCGTAGCTGCCTCGGACTTTACTCTGTTGACGACTACTCTCTGCCCCCTTTGTGGAGTGGGGCTATGTCTGTTGTTTTTAGTAACTGAGGGACGACCCCCGTGTCCATGCTCCCTCTCCATAGGATGGAAAAGGCTCGTGATAGCGGCTTCTTGCAGTTCTTGATGAACACAGAGTTCCATGAGTCTGGCCCTGGGGCAGAGTGCATGGGCATGTCATTTATCGCCTGTTCGAAGTCATTTGGCGTCAGGATAACATCGGATAGGCTTGTGTTAATCAAATTTTGTGGCTCTCTCATAAAAAATTCATTTTGATCTTCGACTCTCAGTCTGGTTAGCGGCTTGCTAAAAACTGAGTCATATTGGGACTTGAGTAGCTCACTCATTTCCTTGTTGTCATCTGTGTAGGACCCATCTTGTTTAAGTAGGGGCCCAATACTGGACGTTGTTCTCGATTTTGATTTGGCATAGGAGAAGAAATACTTTGGGTTTCTTTCGATTTCATTTATGGCTTTTAGTTCTTCCCGCGAATCCTGACTCCTAAAGGATTCTTTTAGCTTAAGTTCGATGCTTGCTATTTCTCTGACCAGTGTCTCCCTGCGCATTTCAGATATATTGACCTCTTTTAGCCGCTCTGTTATTCTTTTCCGTCGCCTGTAAAGGGAGCGCCTGTCTCTTTCTATTTTACATCTACTCCTCCTTTTTCTTAGAGGAATAAGCCTTGTGCATACATCGAGTGCCACCGAGTTAATCTGTTCTAGGCATAAGTTTGGGTCTGTGTTGCTTAGTATATCTTCCCAGCTTATATCGGTTAGGACTTGGTTTACTTGGTCCCACTTTATGTTTTTGTTATTGAAGTTGAATTTGGTGAATGCTCCCTCGTGACTAGTCTCATTTTGTCGGTCTGGGGCTCCACGCATACATGTCTGAACCTCAATTATGTTGTGATCTGAGTATATTGTTTTTGATATGGTGACATTTCTTATCAGATCATCATTGTTAGTGAAGATGAGGTCTAGTGTATTCTCCAGTCTAGTAGGCTCTATTATTTGCTGGTTTAAATTGAATTTTGTGCAGAGATTTAAAAGCTCGTGTGAGTGTGAGTTTTCATCAGAGCTGCCTCCTGGTGTTATTACTGCAACAATATTATTTGCTATATTCCTCCATTTTAGGTGCCTTAAGTTGAAATCCCCCAGGAGCAAGATGTTGGGTGCAGGAGCTGGAAGATTTTCCAGACAGTGGTCAATTTTTAACAGCTGTTCCTGGAATTGCTGGGATGTTGCATCCGGAGGCTTGTAGACTACCACAATGACTAGGTTTTGGTTCTCGACCTTTACTGCTAAAACTTCCACTACGTCATTTGAGGCATTAAGCAGTTCTGTGCAAACAAGTGACTCTGCAATGTACAGGCCAACCCCCCCCTTTTGCCTGTTCACTCTGTCACATCTGTATAGGTTGTAACCTGGGATCCATATTTCGTTGTCCAAGTGATCCTTTATGTGGGTCTCAGTGAAAGCCGCGAACATTGCCTTTGCCTCTGCAAGCAGTCCACGGATGAAAGGTATTTTGTTGTTTGTTGCTGGCTTTAGACCCTGTATATTTGCAAAGAAGAATGTTATCGGACTGGTGGTATTGTTGGTACTGGGGGGGGATTTTTTTTCCGGCATTAGTATCTGTATCTGTTGGTTTGGAGTGGAGGCCATCGACTGTGGTTCCACTCCAGGAATGACTGGATTTGGTGTACGATTTCTGCCATTTCCTGCCAGTTTTTTTTCCTTCCTGGCACTAAAAAAAACTCTCCCTCTTGAGTGGCTGTGGCTACCCAGGTTTTCCCATGGCCTGGATGTTTTGTATCTTTTTGTCCCCTTTAGATGGTATGCCTGGCAATTTAAGTTATAGCACAGTCTTTCCTGTACTGAAGAGGTACACATTTCAGGGTGAAAAAGCTTACAGGAAGGAAGTTTGCATTTTCCTGTTGTCATATGGGCATGACATTTTCTAGGGTGGTCATAGTTGCATGTCCCATCTGTTTTTCCAGATTTCCCATGCCAGCAGATACCAAGTGCATAGTATATGCACAGGCTTGGTTTCCGTTTGCCTTGGGTTTCTGTGACTGTATTCCCTGTTGGTGCATGTTTCCCTGTCTTACTCCTATCCTCCCTAGCACCAACAATGGAGCTCCCACCAGTTGTTTTTGGTAATTTATCCTCTTGTTTGCTATTTCCTGCGGTATTTCTAGTTTGCAATATTGGTTTTATCTTATCTTTGACTACACTTGTTTCCCTACTATGGCTCCTGTCCTCTATGAGGTCATTTATATGTATTCCTTCCTGCGTATAATTCCCGACTACCTGGACAAAATCTCCAGCTTCACCATTACTGTCTCCCAGGACAGTATCTCCAGCTTCACCATTTCTGTCTCCCAGGACAGCACCTCCAGCTTCACCATTACTGTCTCCCAAGACAGCACTATCAGCCCCACATTTACTGACTACCAGGACATCACCTCCAGCCTTACAGTTTGTGACTACATGGCCAGTATCAAGGGCAGTACCATTCAGCCCAGACTTTTTATGTTCCCATCTGTTGTAGAAAGCTTCCAGGTTTTCTATGAAAGCAGCTTTGATGTTATCCTCTTTTAATACCCTTGTGATTTTAGTCCACAGATTTTCCTCATTTGGGCATACCCAAAAACACTTCTCTGTTTTAATACTGCTTGTAGCTAGTTCTGGGATATCTGCACAAGGAGCGTGACACCAATTTCCACAAAAATGACAATTTATCCATGTGGAAGCCCGTTTGTTTGACTGACCACAGACTACACACAGCTTCATAATGATTTGAATGGTTGATTTACTGCAATTCTACTAGCAACCTCTTGAATATTATATTAATAACCTTAAATGAAGCTCTAGCTATTTGTATTTCTGTTTCTAACTCTTTTTGTATATTGGACAGCTTACCGTCACGTTCCTGATTTTTAATGTTTGTGTTTATAAGGGCGCCTACCAACCCATCCGTTTACAGTCTGCTTTATTGTCCAACGAAACTGTTTGAAACCAGTCCAGGGTTCGGACCAGTCAAGGGTTCGGACCAGTCAAGGGTTCGGACCAGTCGATCTGCTCTGATCAGTGGGTCACTTATTTAAAACATACTGGTCGGTGATTTGAGCTAACACATGAAGGATCTACTGGAAATTATCTACCCGAGTAATATGTGATTTGACTGATACAAAAGTATAACTTGCGTGTTGAAGAGCCGGTGATATCTGGCAGCTCCTACAATGACGTACAGTCGACCTCTTTGTTTATCAATCGCTGTATCTGGCTTTGCTATTTTTGTTTTTTCCGTCTCCACCACAATAAATGCTATATTATCACTATAGTTGACTGGTGCAAATTTTGGAGGAAGGACGCTTTTTCTGTAGTAATAATTGCTTCTCGTTGTGTATATTGCGACCGCTGGTAACTACAGGTTATATGAAATTCACCGTAACGTCTCGTATTTCAAGAAAAAGAAACTAATGAAAGTCCCTCCACTCCACTAAGTACCATTTTAATACTGGTTAGTTGCTACTACAACACTGTATTCTGCTATTCACTGGTATCACTAGATTATATGCGAGTACACTAGCAGGCCAGGAAGATTATTAAAAACAGCTAACCTGTGGTAAGTTTCTGGTGACTTCTGGCACCTGCCTCTATAGGCTTATCACTTCATTTACAAATTCACCTGTTTTCAAATGACACTTTAGCCTTTATCATCAATATACTAGGGAGCCACTGTAGTATACACTATACACTATGTATACTCAATGCTTTCAGGGAGACTTTCTTTCCTCTGACACAAAGTTCAAATATTATTATTTTTTTCACACGGAAAACAGGCCTATGATTCCCCTCTGGCAGTAAACTCTGCTAGGTAATGCTTGACTGATAGTGTTGCTGGTAGCTTGACTGATAGTGTAACTGGTAGCTTGACTGATAGTGTAGCTGGCAGCTTGACTTGTAGTATTGCTGGTAGCTTGACTGATAGTGTTGTTGGTAGCTTGACTGCTAGTGTTGCTGGTGGCTTGACTGATAGTGTAGCTGGTAGCTTGACTGATAGTGTTGTTGGTAGCTTGACTGATAGTGTTGCTGGTAGCTTGACTGATAGTGTAACTGGTAGCTTGACTGATAGTGTTGCTGGTGGCTTGACTGATAGTGTTGCTGGTAGCTTGACTGATAGTGTTGCTGGTAGCTTGACTGATAGTGTTGCTGGTGGCTTGACTTGTAGTGTAACTGGTAGCTTGACTGATAGTGTAGCTGGCAGCTTGACTGATAGTGTTGCTGGTGGCTTGACTGATAGCGTTGCTAGTAGCTTGACTGATAGTATTGTTGGTAGCTTGACTGATAGTGTTGTTGGTAGCTTGACTGATAGTGTTGCTGGTAGCTTGACTGATAGTGTTGCTGGTAGCTTGACTGATAGTGTAACTGGTAGCTTGATTGATACTGTAGCTGGCAGCTTGACTTGTAGTGTAGCTGGTAGCTTGACTGATAGTGTTGCTGGTAGCTTGACTGATAGTGTTGTTGGTAGCTTGACTGATAGTGTTGCTGGTGGCTTGACTGATAGTGTTGCTGGTAGCTTGACTGATAGTGTTGTTGGTAGCTTGACTGATAGTGTTGCTGGTGGCTTGACTGATAGTGTTGCTGGTAGCTTGACTGATAGTGTTGTTGGTAGCTTGACTGATAGTGTTGCTGGTGGCTTGACTGATAGTGTTGCTGGTAGCTTGACTGATAGTGTTGTTGGTAGCTTGACTGATAGTGTTGCTGGTAGCTTGACTGATAGTGTTGCTGGTAGCTTGACTGATAGTGTTGTTGGTAGCTTGACTGATAGTGTTGTTGGTAGCTTGACTGATAGTGTTGTTGGTAGCTTGACTGACAGTGTTGTTGGTAGCTTGACTGATAGTGTTGCTGGTAGCTTGACTGATAGTGTTGTTGGTAGCTTGACTGATAGTGTTGCTGGTAGCTTGACTGATAGTGTAGCTGGCAGCTTGACTTGTAGTGTTGCTGGTAGCTTGACTGATAGTGTAGCTGGTAGCTTGACTGATAGTGTAGCTGGCAGCTTGACTTGTAGTGTTGTTGGTAGCTTGACTGATAGTGTAGCTGGTAGCTTGACTGATAGTATAGCTGGCAGCTTGACTTGTAGTGTTGCTGGTAGCTTGACTGATAGTGTAGCTGGTAGCTTGACTGATAGTGTTGCTGGTGGCTTGACTGATAGTGGTGCTGGTAGCTTGACTGACAGATTTGCTGGTAGCTTGACTGATAGTGTAACTGGTAGCTTGACTGATAGTGTAGCTGGTAGCTTGACTGATAGTGTAGCTGGCAGATTGACTTGTAGTGTTGCTGGTAGCTTGACTGATAGTGTAGCTGGTAGCTTGACTGATAGTGTTGTTGGCAGCTTAACTGATAGTGTAGCTGGCACCTTGACTGGTAGTGTTGCTGGTAGCTTGACTGATAGTGTTGCTGGTGGCTTGACTGATAGTGTTGCTGGTAGCTTGACTGATAGTGTTGTTGGTAGCTTGACTGATAGTGTTGCTGGTGGCTTGACTGATAGTGTTGCTGGTAGCTTGACTGATAGTGTTGTTGGTAGCTTGACTGATAGTGTTGCTGGTGGCTTGACTGATAGTGTTGCTGGTAGCTTGACTGATAGTGTTGTTGGTAGCTTGACTGATAGTGTTGCTGGTAGCTTGACTGATAGTGTTGCTGGTAGCTTGACTGATAGTGTTGTTGGTAGCTTGACTGTTAGTGTTGTTGGTAGCTTGACTGATAGTGTTGTTGGTAGCTTGACTGATAGTGTTGTTGGTAGCTTGACTGATAGTGTTGCTGGTAGCTTGACTGATAGTGTTGTTGGTAGCTTGACTGATAGTGTTGCTGGTAGCTTGACTGATAGTGTAGCTGGCAGCTTGACTTGTAGTGTTGCTGGTAGCTTGACTGATAGTGTAGCTGGTAGCTTGACTGATAGTGTAGCTGGCAGCTTGACTGATAGTGTAGCTGGCAGCTTGACTTGTAGTGTTGTTGGTAGCTTGACTGATAGTGTAGCTGGTAGCTTGACTGATAATATAGCTGGCAGCTTGACTGATAGTGTAGCTGGTAGCTTGACTGATAATATAGCTGGCAGCTTGACTTGTAGTGTTGCTGGTAGCTTGACTGATAGTGTAGCTGGTAGCTTGACTGATAGTGTTGCTGGTGGCTTGACTGATAGTGGTGCTGGTAGCTTGACTGATAGATTTGCTGGTAGCTTGACTGATAGTGTAACTGGTAGCTTGACTGATAGTGTAGCTGGTAGCTTGACTGATAGTGTAGCTGGCAGCTTGACTTGTAGTGTTGCTGGTAGCTTGACTGATAGTGTAGCTGGTAGCTTGACTGATAGTGTTGTTGGCAGCTTAACTGATAGTGTAGCTGGCAGCTTGACTGATAGTGTAGCTGGCAGCTTGACTGATAGTGTAGCTGGCAGCTTGACTGGTAGTGTTGCTGGTCGCTTGACTGATAGTGTAGCTGGTAGCTTGACTGATAGTGTTGCTGACAGCTTAACTGATAGTGTAGCTAGCAGCTTGACTGATAGTGTAGCTGGCAGCTTGACTTGTAGTGTTGCTGGTAGCTTGACTGATAGTGTAGCTGGCAGCTTGACTTGTAGTGTTGCTGGTAGCTTGACTGATAGTGTAGCTGGCAGCTTGACTGATAGTGTAGCTGGCAGCTTGACTTGTAGTGTTGCTGGCAGCTTGACTGATAGTGTAGCTGGCAGCTTGACTGATAGTGTAGCTGGCAGCTTGACTGATACAGCAGGTCAAGTGTGCAAGAAGTGAGCCAAGAACCAGAAGGTCTACAGATGGAAGAAAGTGAACAGATCTGTGGCTGACAAGTCAATGAGTGACCCAGATAGCTCACTTAATGTACAAGTCC
>NC_091336.1:8211888-8237299 GCF_038502225.1 Cherax quadricarinatus
TGACATGATGACTGTAACCCCAGGTGTTGCTGACATGATGACTGTAACCCCAGGTGTTGCTGACATGATGACTGTTACCCCAGGTGTTGCTGACATGATGACTGTAACCCCAGGTGTTGCTGACATGATGACTGTAACCCCAGGTGTTGCTGACATGATGACTGTAACCCCAGGTGTTGCTGACATGATGACTGTAACCCCAGGTGTTGCTGATATGATGACTGTAACCCCAGGTGCTGCTGACATGATGACTGTAACCCCAGGTGCTGCTGACATGATGACTGTAACCCCAGGTGTTGCTGACATGATGACTGTAACCCCAGGTGTTGCTGACATGATGACTGTAACCCCAGGTGTTGCTGACATGATGACTGTAACCCCAGGTGTTCCTGACATGATGACTGTTACCCCAGGTGCTGCTGACATGATGACTGTAACCCCAGGTGTTGCTGACATGATGACTGTAACCCCAGGTGTTGCTGACATGATGACTGTAACCCCAGGTGTTGCTGACATGATGACTGTAACCCCAGGTGTTGCTGACATGATGACTGTAACCCCAGGTGTTGCTGACATGATGACTGTAACCCCAGGTGTTGCTGACATGATGACTGTAACCCCAGGTGTTACTGACATGATGACTGTAACCCCAGGTGTTGCTGACATGATTACTGTAACCCCAGGTGTTGCTGACATGATGACTGTAACCCCAGGTGTTGCTGACATGATGACTGTAACCCCAGGTGTTGCTGACATGATGACTGTAACCCCAGGTGTTGCTGACATGATGACTGTAACCCCAGGTGTTGCTGACATGATGACTGTAACCCCAGGTGTTGCTGACATGATGACTGTAACCCCAGGTGTTGCTGACATGATGACTGTAACCCCAGGTGTTGCTGACATGATGACTGTAACCCCAGGTGTTGCTGACATGATGACTGTAACCCCAGGTGTTGCTGACATGATGACTGTAACCCCAGGTGTTGCTGACATGATGACTGTAACCCCAGGTGTTGCCGACATGATGACTGTAACCCCAGGTGTTGCTGACATGATGACTGTAACCCCAGGTGTTCCTGACATGATGACTGTAACCCCAGGTGTTGCTGACATGATGACTGTAACCCCAGGTGTTGCCGACATGATGACTGTAACCCCAGGTGTTGCTGACATGATGACTGTAACCCCAGGTGTTGCTGACATGATGACTGTAACCCCAGGTGTTACTGACATGATGACTGTAACCCCAGGTGTTGCTGACATGATGACTGTAACCCCAGGTGTTACTGACAAGATGACTGTAACCCCAGGTGTTGCTGACATGATGACTGTAACCCCAGGTGTTGCTGACATGATGACTGTAACCCCAGGTGTTGCTGACATGATGACTGTAACCCCAGGTGTTGCTGACATGATGACTGTAACCCCAGGTGTTGCCGACATGATGACTGTAACCCCAGGTGTTGCTGACATGATGACTGTAACCCCAGGTGTTGCTGACATGATGACTGTAACCCCAGGTGTTGCTGACATGATGACTGTAACCCCAGGTGTTGCTGACATGATGACTGTAACCCCAGGTGTTACTGACAAGATGACTGTAACCCCAGGTGTTGCTGACATGATGACTGTAACCCCAGGTGTTGCTGACATGATGACTGTAACCCCAGGTGTTGCTGACATGATGATTGCAACCCCAGGTGTTGCTGACATGATGACTGTAACCCCAGGTGTTACTGACATGATGACTGTAACCCCAGGTGTTGCTGACATGATGACTGTAACCATAGGTGTTGCTGACATGATGACTGTAACCCCAGGTGTTGCTGAAATGATGACTGTAACCCCAGGTGTTGCTGAGATGATGACTGTAACCCCAGGTGTTGCTGACATGATGACTGTAACCCCAGGTGTTGCTGACATGATGACTGTAACCCTAGGTGTTGCTGACATGATGACTGTAACCCCAGGTGTTGCTGACATGATGACTGTAACCCCAGGTGTTGCTGACATGATGACTGTTACTCCAGGTGTTGCTGACATGATGACTGTAACCCCAGGTGTTGCTGACATGATGACTGTAACCCCAGGTGTTGCTGACATGATGACTGTAACCCCAGGTGTTGCTGACATGATGACTGTTACCCCAGGTGTTGCTGACATGATGACTGTTACCCCAGGTGTTGCTGACATGATGACTGTAACCCCAGGTGGTGCTGACATGATGACTGTAACCCCAGGTGTTGCTGACATGATGACTGTAACCCCAGGTGTTGCTGACATGATGACTGTTACCCCAGGTGTTGCTGACATGATGACTGTAACCCCAGGTGTTGCTGACATGATGACTGTAACCCCAGGTGTTGCTGACATGATGACTGTAACCCCAGGTGTTGCTGACATGATGACTGTAACCCCAGGTGTTGCTGACATGATGACTGTAACCCCAGGTGTTGCTGACATGATGACTGTAACCCCAGGTGTTACTGACATGATGACTGTAACCCCAGGTGTTGCTGACATGATGACTGTAACCCCAGGTGTTGCTGACATGATGACTGTAACCCCAGGTGTTGCTGACATGATGACTGTAACCCCAGGTGTTGCTGACATGATGACTGTAACCCCAGGTGTTACTGACAAGATGACTGTAACCCCAGGTGTTGCTGACATGATGACTGTAACCCCAGGTGTTGCTGACATGATGACTGTAACCCCAGGTGTTGCTGACATGATGACTGTAACCCCAGGTGATGCTGACATGATGACTGTAACCCCAGGTGCTGCTGACATGATGACTGTAACCCCAGGTGCTGCTGGGGCTACAGCGATTCTTCTCCAGTGGGTCTTCTCCACTGGGTCTTCTCCAGTGAATCTTTCCAGTGGGTCTTCTCCAGTGGGTCTTCTCCAGTGGGTCTTCTCCAGTGGGTCTTTCCAGTGGATCTTCTCCAGTGGGTTGTCTCCATTGGGTCTTCTCCAGTGATTCTTCTCCAGTGGGTCTTCTCCAGTGGGTCTTCTCCAGTGGGTCTTCTCCAGTGGGTCTTCTACAGTGGGTATTTCCAGTGGGTCTTCCCCAGTGGGTCTTCTCCAGTGGGTCTTCTCCAGTGGGTCTTCTCCAGTGGGTCTTCTGCAGTGGGTCTTCTCCAGTGGGTCTTCTACAGTGGGTATTTCCAGTGATTCTTCTCCAGTGGGTCTTCTCCAGTGGGTCTTCTCCAGTGGGTCTTCTCCAGTGGGTCTTCTACAGTGGGTATTTCCAGTGGGTCTTCTCCAGTGGGTCTTCTCCAGTGGGTCTTCTCCAGTGGGTCTTCTCCAGTGGGTCTTCTCCAGTGGGTCTTCTCCAGTGGGTCTTCTCCAGTGGGTCTTCTCCAGTGGGTCTTCTCTAATTTTCCTCCACCTTGACGACGTCAATTCCCTCAAGAGAACATTAAACCTTAGGAGAAGGCTGTGTGTATCTCCCTGGAGGTGGTACGAGGTACGTGACCTGTCTGGTACCACACAGGCCCTGGAGGTGGTACGAGGTACATGAGGTATCTGGTACCACACAGGTCCTGGAGGTGGTACGAGGTACAAGAGGTATCTGGTACCACACAGGCCCTGGAGGTGGTAAGCGGTACATGAGGTATCTGGTACCACACAGGCCCTGGCGGTGGTACGCGGTACATGAGGTATCTGGTACCACACAGGCCCTGGAGGTGGTACGCGGTATAAGAGGTATCTGGTACCACACAGGCCCTGGAGGTGGTACGAGATACATGAGGTATCTGGTACCACACAGGCCCTGGCGGTGGTACGCGGTACATGAGGTATCTGGTACCACACAGGCCCTGGAGGTGGTACGCGGTACATGAGGTATCTGGTACCACACAGGCCCTGGAGGTGGTACGAGGTACAAGAGGTATCTGGTACCACACAGGTTCTTGAAGTGGTACGAGGTACATGAGGTATCTGGTACCACACAGGCCCTGGTGGTGGTACGCGGTACATGAGGTATCTGGTACCACACAGGCCCTGGAGGTGGTACGCTGTACATGAGGTATCTGGTACCACACAGGCCCTGGAGGTGGTACGAGGTACAGGAGGTATCTGGTACCACACAGGCCCTTTAGGTTTTACGAGGTACATGAGGTATATGGTACCACACAGGCCCTGGAGATGGTACGAGGTACATGAGGTATCTGGTACCACACAGGCCCTGGAGGTGGTACGAGGTACATGAGGTATCTGGTACCACACAGGCCCTGGAGGTGGTACGAGGTACATGATGTATCTGGTACCACACAGGCCCTGGAGGTGGTACGCAGTACATGATGTATCTGGTACCACAGGCCCTGGAGGTGGTACGAGGTACATGAGGTATCTGGTACCACACAGGTCCTGGAGATGGTACACGGTACATGAGGTATCTGGTACCACACAGGCCCTGGAGGTGGTACGAAGTACATGAGGTATCTGGTACCACACAGGCCCTGGCGGTGGTACGCGGTACATGAGGTATCTGGTACCACACAGGCCCTGGAGGTGGTACGAGGTACAAGAGGTATCTGGTACCACACAGGCCCTGGAGGTGGTACGAGGTACATGAATTATCTGGTACCACACAGGCCCTGGAGATGGTACGAGGTACATGAGGTATCTGGTACCACACAGGCCCTGGAGGTGGTACGAGGTACATGAGGTATCTGGTACCACACAGGCCCTGGAGGTGGTACGAGGTACATGATGTATCTGGTACCACACAGGCCCTGGAGGTGGTACGCGGTACATGAGGTATCTGGTACCACATAGGCCCTGGAGGTGGTACGAGGTACATGAGGTATCTGGTACCACACAGGCCCTGGTGGTGGTACGCGGTACATGATGTATCTGGTACCACACAGGCCCTGGAGGTGGTACGCGGTACATGAGGTATCTGGTACCACACAGGCCCTTGAAGTGGTACGCGGTACATGAGGTATCTGGTACCACACAGGCCCTGGAGGTGGTACGAGGTACAAGAGGTATCTGGTACCACACAGGCCCTGGAGGTGGTACGAGGTACATGAGGTATCTGGTACCACACAGGCCCTGGTGGTGGTACGCGGTACATGAGGTATCTGGTACCACACAGGCCCTGGTGGTGGTACGCGGTACATGATGTATCTGGTACCACACAGGCCCTGGAGGTGGTACGCGGTACATGAGGTATCTGGTACCACACAGGCCCTTGAAGTGGTACGCGGTACATGAGGTATCTGGTACCACACAGGCCCTGGAGGTGGTACGAGGTACAAGAGGTATCTGGTACCACACAGGCCCTGGAGGTGGTACGAGGTACATGAGGTATCTGGTACCACACAGGCCCTGGTGGTGGTACGCGGTACATGAGGTATCTGGTACCACACAGGCCCTGGAGGTGGTACGCGGTACATGAGGTATCTGGTACCACACAGGCCCTGGAGGTGGTACGCGGTACATGAGGTATCTGGTACCACACAGGCCCTGGAGGTGGTACGCTGTACATGAAGTATCTGGTATCACACAGGCCCTGGCGGTGGTACGCTGTACATGAGGTATCTGGTACCACACAGGCTCTGGAGGTGGTACGAGGTACAAGAGGTATCTGGTACCACACAGGCCCTTTATGTGGTACGAGGTACATGAGGTATATGGTACCACACAGGCCCTGGAGATGGTACAAGGTACATGAGGTATCTGGTACCACACAGGCCCTGGAGGTGGTACGAGGTACATGAGGTATCTGGTACCACACAGGCCCTGGAGGTGGTACGAGGTACATGATGTATCTGGTACCACACAGGCCCTGGAGGTGGTACGAGGTACATGAGGTATCTGGTACCACACAGGTCCTTGAGGTGGTACACGGTACATGAGGTATCTGGTACCACACAGGCCCTGGAGGTGGTACGAAGTACATGAGGTATCTGGTACCACACAGGCCCTGGTGGTGGTACGCGGTACATAAGGTATCTGGTACCACACAGGCCCTGGCGGTGGTACGCGGTACATGAGGTATCTGGTACCACACAGGCCCTGGCGGTGGTACGAGGTACGTGAGGTGCCTGGTACGTCAGAGGTTCACTAAGTCCAAGGACGTTACCCTCCGAAGTTCACTTGGAAGGTTCGGTATTGTTAATATAGGTGACCCAGTCAGTGTACACCAGGACTCTGATCTCATCATGATACCAGAGATGTTGATGTTACTGATGATTCTGGATGGTTTGATACCACAAATGTAATTGAAGAAGCCTTTCATTTCGGAATAAAGATACCTAACTGTTCCACGTGTTTTTAAACACACCGACCGTCTCCCAGGGAGGCAGAGTGACCCAAAATAAGAAGAAAAAACTTTCACCGTCATTCATTCAATCACTGTCTTGCTAGAGTCGTCCTGGCATCACATCTCAGATGAGCTTCCAAGCAGTAACATCCTGAATACCTTCCACTCCCCCACAGGTGCTGTGTAATTCCTACGGGTTTAGCTCTCCCTCACGATTGTAATAATAATATACTTCCCACCTCCAAGTTCGGCTAACCAATTTCCCTAAACTCCTCCATAAATGTTACATTACTCACACTCCAACAGCAAGTCAAATCATAAACCACTTGCTTCCACTCTCATGTGTTGCGCCTGTGTCTTATTCATACATAAACACACATATAAATATTAACATAAAATATATAAACAAAAAGGTATAAGTGCAAGAATCTGTCTGTACGATATTACAGGCTGTGTGTGGAATCGGATTATCTACGACGAGGCGTTGACTCTTCTGAATCCCAGCCTATCATCATTATTATTATATTTGTCCTAGGCACTAAACCCATGTGGGTAACTCAGCGCAAGACGCAGTGGAAGCTTGATCCTCCGTCTGCCCATAGTTACACAGACGTCTATCAAATCTCTCATGCACAGGTAAAGGTTTGGATTCGACTTACTCGACTCCACTTTGACGCTGGTGCGTCACTGAGCGCGTCACCGCACTCAAACTTCACCGACTAACATTAAACAAAAGCGCGACACAACAAAAGAGTCTAACAACAAAAGCCGTCCATGTATATATTCCATTTGTGTGCCAATGAAGCAAGAATTATTGGTAATTACTCAGTGAAACTGTTTTGTTGGTGGTTTTTATGGTGTGTGTGTGTGTGTGTGTGTGTGTGTGTGTGTGTGTGTGTGTGTGTGTGTGTGTGTGTGTGTGTGTGTGTGTGTGTGTGTGTGTGTGTGTGTGTGTGTGTGTGTGTGTGTGTGTGTGTGTGGATGGTAATTTTGCGTGCAAAGATGTAATGTTGAACTTTCGTTGAAAAAGCTCTTTAAGAGTTTGAGAGTAATATTGGTCTAAGTGAATATTCCATGGTGTAGTGATGGCCATCTTCCTGGTGTCGCTGGCCTACATATATTACCAATAACTTTCTCTCCATGAGAAACCTTGTGGGTGAGACGAGGTAGGGGGCTTGAGATGAGGCAGGCTGGGAGAGATGAGGGTAACTTTCAGAGACGAGGCAGACTGTGTGTCTTACTGCAAAAATATTTTCACTGTTAGACTGGATTGAATTCCAGCTCCTGAGCCTTCCGAGGGTGTCACACACTCAGCAGTAAGCCCCACACTGAGGTAGAGGGAGCTGAGCTTATAGAATAGAAGGATGACTCACCCACCCAGATACCTCGCTGATGAACAGGGGGAACAAGTGATGAATTTCTAGATATTTGTCTTAAAAATTGACTTATAACACTCATACTGAAGACATACCACAGACAGACATACCACAGACAGACATACCACAGACAGACATACCACAGACAGACATACCACAGACAGACATACCACAGACAGACATACCACAGACAGACATACCACAGACAGACATACCACAGACAGACATACCACAGACAGACATACCACAGACAGACATACCACAGACAGACATACCACAGACAGACATACCACAGACAGACATACCACAGACAGACATACCACAGACAGACATACCACAGACAGACATAGACATACCACAGACAGACATACCACAGACAGATATACCACAGACATACCACACACAGACATCCCACAGACATACCACACACACACACACACACACACACACACACACACACACACACACACACACACACACACACACACACACACACACACACACACACACACACACACACACACACACACACACACACACACACACACTGGACTTCGTGTTCACCCTGAGTAGCTCGGACACTGAGGACATCACATATGAAAGGCCCCTTGGAGCTAGTGATCACGTGGTTCTGAGCTTTGAATACATAATAGAGTTACAAGTGGAGAGGGTAACAGGAGTAGGATGGGAAAAACCAAACTGCAAAAGGGGGGACTACATAAGTATGAGGAACTTACTGCAGGAGGTTCAGTGGGAAAGAGAATTGGTAGGAATGTCAGTAAAAGAAATGATGGACTACGTAACAACAAATTACAAGGAGAGAGAGGAAAGGTTTGTTTCCAAAGCAACAGAAATAATGGGAAGACCAGAACGAGCCCTTGGTTTACCCAAAGGTGTAGGGAGGCAAAATCAAAATGCACTAGAGAATGGGAAAAGTACAGAAGACAAAGGACCTAGGAAAATAAAGAGATCAATTGAAGAGCCAGGAACGAGTATGCACAGATAAGGAGGGAGACCCAGTGACAGTACGAAAACGACATATCATCGAAAGTCAACTCCGACCTGAAGCTGTTGTATAGCCACATCAAGAGGATGACAATAGTCAAGGACCAGGTAATCAGGCTGAGGAAAGAAGGTGGGGAACTCACAAGAATCGATCAAGAAGTATGTGAGGAGCTCAACGCGAGATTTAAGGAAGTATTTACAGTGGAGACAGAAAGGACTCTGGGAGGTCAGAACAGAGGAATACACCAACAAGGAATATTCCAACAAGTGTTGGATGAAATACACACAAGGAGGAGAAGAAGCTGCTAAGTGACCTTGATACTTCAAAAGTGGTGGGACCAAAGAACAACTCTCCATGGGTTCTTAGAGAGAGAGCAGAGATGCTGTGTGTGCCACTAACCACAATTTTCAACACATCCATTGAAACTGGGCAACTACCTGAGGTATGGAAGACGGCAAATGTAATCCTCACTTTTTAGAAAGGAGACAGAAACGAGGCACTAAACTATAGACCAGCGTCACTGATGTGTATAGTATGCAAAGTCATGGAGAAGATTATCAGGAGGAAAGTGGTGGAGCACTTAGAACGGAACAAGCTTATTAGCGACAACCAGCACGGATTCAGGGAAGGCAAATCCTGTGTCACAAACTTACTGGAGTTTTATGACAAGGTAACGAAAGTAAGACATGAGAGAGAGGGGTGGGTAGATTGCATTTACTTAGACTACAAGAAAGCCTTGGACACAGTTCCTCACAAGAGATTAGTGCAAAAGCTAGAGGATCAGGCACATATAACAGGAAGGGCACTGCAGTGGATCAGAGAATACCTGACAGGGAGGCAACAACGAGTCATGGTACGTGACGAGGTATCACAGTGGGCACCTGTGACGAGCGGGGTTCCACAGGGGTCAATCTTCGGATAGATTCAGAAGTTTCCCTATTTGCAGATGATGTGATGTTAATGAGGAGAATTAAATCAGATGAGGACCAGAGAGGACTACAAAGAGACCTGGACAGGCTTGAAGCTTGGGCCAACAACTGGTTCCTTGAATTTAACCCCGCCAAATGCAAAATCATGAAGATCGGGGAAAGGCAAAGAAGATCGCAGACAGAATATAGGCTAGATGGCCAAAGACTGCAAACCTCACTCAAGGAAAAGGATCTTGGGATGAGTATAATACTGAGCACATCTCCTGAAGCGCACATCCACCAGATAACTGCTGCAGCATACGGGCGTCTGGCAAACCTGAGAATAGCGTTCCGATACCTCAGTAAGGAATCGTTCAAGACTGTACACCGTGTACGTCAGGCCCATACTGGAGTATGAAGCACCAGTTAGGAACCCACACCTGGTCAAGCATGTCAAGAAATTAGAGAAGGTGCAAAGGTTTACAACAAGGCTAGTTCCAAAGCTAAGGGTAATGTCCTACGAAGAAAAGTTAAGGGAAATCGGCCTGACGACACTGGAGGACGGGAGGGTCAGGGGAGACATGATAACGACATATAAAATACTGCGAGGATTGACAAGGTGGACAAAGACAGGATGTTCCAGGGATGGGACACAGAAACAAGGGGTTACAATCGGAAGTTGAAAACTCACATGAGTCAAAGAGATGTTAGGAAGTATTTCTTCAGTCATAGTGTTGTCAGGAAGTGGAATGGTCTGGCAAGTGACGTAGTGGAGGCAGGAACCATACATAGTTTTAAGACGAGGTATGATAAAGCTCACGGAGCAGGGGGGGAAGGACCTAGTAGCGACCAGTGAAGAAGCGGGGCCAGGAGCTATAACTCGACCCTTGTAACCACAAATAGGTGAGTACAAATAGGTGAGCATACACACACACACACACACACACACACCAGTGAAGAGGCGGGGCCAGGAGCTAGGACTCGACGCCTGCAACCTCAACTAGGTGAGTACACACACAAACACACAAACATCTATAAAACTCCGCAGATATTCAGTGGGTTAGGAATTTTATGAGGTAATAACTGTGTTGCAGTTCCCGAGTTAGTGTTGCAGTCCCCGAGTTAGTGTTGCAGTCCCCGAGTTAGTGTTGCAGTCCCCGAGTTAGTGTTGCAGTCCCCGAGTTAGTGTTGCAGTCCCCGAGTTAGTGTTGCAGTCCCCGAGTTAGTGTTGCAGTTCCCGAGTTAGTGTTGCAGTCCCCGAGTTAGTGTTGCAGTCCCCGAGTTAGTGTTGCAGTTCCCGAGTTAGTGTTGCAGTCCCCGAGTTAGTGTTGCAGTCCCCGAGTTAGTGTTGCAGTTCCCGAGTTAGTGTTGCAGTCCCCGAGTTAGTGTTGCAGTTCCCGAGTTAGTGTTGCAGTCCCCGAGTTAGTGTTGCAGTCCCCGAGTTAGTGTTGCAGTCCCCGAGTTAGTGTTGCAGTCCCCGAGTTAGTGTTGCAGTTCCCGAGTTAGTGTTGCAGTCCCCGAGTTAGTGTTGCAGTCCCCGAGTTAGTGTTGCAGTTCCCGAGTTAGTGTTGCAGTCCCCGAGTTAGTGTTGCAGTCCCCGAGTTAGTGTTGCAGTCCCCGAGTTAGTGTTGCAGTCCCCGAGTTAGTGTTGCAGTTCCCGAGTTAGTGTTGCAGTCCCCGAGTTAGTGTTGCAGTCCCCGAGTTAGTGTTGCAGTCCCCGAGTTAGTGTTGCAGTCCCCGAGTTAGTGTTGCAGTTCCCGAGTTAGTGTTGCAGTCCCCGAGTTAGTGTTGCAGTCCCCGAGTTAGTGTTGCAGTTCCCGAGTTAGTGTTGCAGTCCCCGAGTTAGTGTTGCAGTCCCCGAGTTAGTGTTGCAGTTCCCGAGTTAGTGTTGCAGTCCCCGAGTTAGTGTTGCAGTCCCCGAGTTAGTGTTGCAGTCCCCGAGTTAGTGTTGCAGTTCCCGAGTTAGTGTTGCAGTCCCCGAGTTAGTGTTGCAGTCCCCGAGTTAGTGTTGCAGTCCCCGAGTTAGTGTTGCAGTCCCCGAGTTAGTGTTGCAGTCCCCGAGTTAGTGTTGCAGTCCCCGAGTTAGTGTTGCAGTCCCCGAGTTAGTGTTGCAGTACCCCCGAGTTAGTGGTGCAGTCCCCGAGTTAGTGTTGCAGTCCCCGAGTTAGTGTTGCAGTCCCCGAGTTAGTGTTGCAGTCCCCGAGTTAGTGTTGCAGTCCCCGAGTTAGTGTTGCAGTCCCCGAGTTAGTGTTGCAGTCCCCGAGTTAGTGTTGCAGTCCCCAGTCCCCGAGTTAGTGTTGCAGTCCCCGAGTTAGTGTTGCAGTCCCCGAGTTAGTGTTGCAGTCCCCGAGTTAGTGTTGCAGTTCCCGAGTTAGTGTTGCAGTCCCCGAGTTAGTGTTGCAGTCCCCGAGTTAGTGTTGCAGTTCCCGAGTTAGTGTTGCAGTCCCCGAGTTAGTGTTGCAGTCCCCGAGTTAGTGTTGCAGTTCCCGAGTTAGTGTTGCAGTCCCCGAGTTAGTGTTGCAGTCCCCGAGTTAGTGTTGCAGTGAGTTAGTGTTGCAGTCCCCGAGTTAGTGTTGCAGTACCCGAGTTAGTGTTGCAGTACCCGAGTTAGTGTTGCAGTCCACGAGTTAGTGTTGCAGTCCCCGAGTTAGTGTTGCAGTCCCCGAGTTAGTGTTGCAGTCCCGAGTTAGTGTTGCAGTCCCCGAGTTAGTGTTGCAGTCCCCGAGTTAGTGTTGCAGTTCCCGAGTTAGTGTTGCAGTCCCCGAGTTAGTGTTGCAGTTCCCCGAGTTAGTGTTGCAGTCCCCGAGTTAGTGTTGCAGTCCCCGAGTTAGTGTTGCAGTTCCCGAGTTAGTGTTGCAGTCCCCGAGTTAGTGTTGCAGTTCCCGAGTTAGTGTTGCAGTCCCCGAGTTAGTGTTGCAGTCCCCGAGTTAGTGTTGCAGTTCCCGAGTTAGTGTTGCAGTCCCCGAGTTAGTGTTGCAGTCCCCGAGTTAGTGTTGCAGTCCCCGAGTTAGTGTTGCAGTCCCCGAGTTAGTGTTGCAGTCCCCGAGTTAGTGTTGCAGTCCCCGAGTTAGTGTTGCAGTCCCCGAGTTAGTGTTGCAGTCCCCGAGTTAGTGTTGCAGTCCCCGAGTTAGTGTTGCAGTCCCCGAGTTAGTGTTGCAGTACCCGAGTTAGTGTTGCAGTCCCCGAGTTAGTGTTGCAGTCCCCGAGTTAGTGTTGCAGAGTTAGTGTTGCAGTCCCCGAGTTAGTGTTGCAGTTCCCGAGTTAGTGTTGCAGTCCCCGAGTTAGTGTTGCAGTCCCCGAGTTAGTGTTGCAGTTCCCGAGTTAGTGTTGCAGTCCCCGAGTTAGTGTTGCAGTTCCCGAGTTAGTGTTGCAGTCCCCCAGTCCCCGAGTTAGTGTTGCAGTTCCCGAGTTAGTGTTGCAGTCCCCGAGTTAGTGTTGCAGTCCCCGAGTTAGTGTTGCAGTTCCCGAGTTAGTGTTGCAGTCCCCGAGTTAGTGTTGCAGTTCCCCGAGTTAGTGTTGCAGTTCCCGAGTTAGTGTTGCAGTCCCCGAGTTAGTGTTGCCCCAGAGTTAGTGTTGCAGTCCCCGAGTTAGTGTTGCAGTTTAGTGTTGCAGGTCCCGAGTTAGTGTTGCAGTTCCCGAGTTAGTGTTGCAGTTCCCGAGTTAGTGTTGCAGTCCCCGAGTTAGTATTGCAGTCCCCGAGTTAGTGTTGCAGTTCCCGAGTTAGTGTTGCAGTCCCCGAGTTAGTGTTGCAGTTCCCGAGTTAGTGTTGCAGTTCCCGAGTTAGTGTTGCAGTTCCCGAGTTAGTGTTGCAGTTCCCGAGTTAGTGTTGCAGTCCCCGAGTTAGTGTTGCAGTTCCCGAGTTAGTGTTGCAGTCCCCGAGTTAGTGTTGCAGTCCCCGAGTTAGTGTTGCAGTCCCCGAGTTAGTGTTGCAGTCCCCGAGTTAGTGTTGCAGTTCCCGAGTTAGTGTTGCAGTTCCCGAGTTAGTGTTGCAGTTCCCGAGTTAGTGTTGCAGTCCCCGAGTTAGTGTTGCAGTCCCCGAGTTAGTGTTGCAGTCCCCGAGTTAGTGTTGCAGTCCCCGAGTTAGTGTTGTAGTCCCCGAGTTAGTGTTGCAGTTCCCGAGTTAGTGTTGCAGTCCCCGAGTTAGTGTTGCAGTCCCCGAGTTAGTGTTGCAGTTCCCGAGTTAGTGTTGCAGTTCCCGAGTTAGTGTTGCAGTTCCCGAGTTAGTGTTGCAGTCCCCGAGTTAGTGTTGCAGTCCCCGAGTTAGTGTTGCAGTTCCCGAGTTAGTGTTGCAGTTTCCGAGTTAGTGTTGCAGTTCCCGAGTTAGTGTTGCAGTCCCCGAGTTAGTGTTGCAGTCCCCGAGTTAGTGTTGCAGTCCCCGAGTTAGTGTTGCAGTTCCCGAGTTAGTGTTGCAGTTCCCGAGTTAGTGTTGCAGTTCCCGAGTTAGTGTTGCAGTTCCCGAGTTAGTGTTGCAGTCCCCGAGTTAGTGTTGCAGTTCCCGAGTTAGTGTTGCAGTCCCCGAGTTAGTGTTGCAGTCCCCGAGTTAGTGTTGCAGTCCCCGAGTTAGTGTTGCAGTCCCCGAGTAAGTGTTGCAGTTCCCGAGTTAGTGTTGCAGTTCCCGAGTTAGTGTTGCAGTTCCCGAGTTAGTGTTGCAGTCCCCGAGTTAGTGTTGCAGTCCCCGAGTTAGTGTTGCAGTCCCCGAGTTAGTGTTGCAGTCCCCGAGTTAGTGTTGTAGTCCCCGAGTTAGTGTTGCAGTCCCCGAGTTAGTGTTGCAGTCCCCGAGTTAGTGTTGCAGTCCCCGAGTTAGTGTTGCAGTCCCCGAGTTAGTGTTGCAGTCCCCGAGTTAGTGTTGCAGTCTCCGAGTTAGTGTTGCAGTTCCCGAGTTAGTGTTGCAGTCCCCGAGTTAGTGTTGCTAAATGATTGTGACAACTTAGTATTTCACTGGTAAATAAACAGCAACACTGACCTTGTTTACAAGTGTTTCAGTGTTTAGTGGCAACACTGAAGGAAACACTGACGTATTTACAAGTGTTACAAATATTTCACTTATTAGAGAAACGATTCAGGTTATAGAACAGAATTATTACTGGGAGAACATCTCGCTCTATCACAGCAGGATCAAGTCTCAGTGGGCGAAATGTTGTCCCGATAAAGGCTTCTTCTGCAGCTGATGTTTCTTCCTCAGTATGAGGAGAAACACTACTGACTTCTTTACTGAATGTTACAAGTATCTCAGCGCTGAGTGAGAGAGAGAGAGAGAGAAAAAAGAAAGATGAAAGACAAAGGTGGATGAGGTTAATATGTTGCAACACTTGACAACACACACTTCCATATTCAAATGAGATCAAGGTTGACTTTGAGGGTTATTGTAAGACTTTTTTTTGTCTGTTGCCTCAAACTGTGGATCAGAAGTCAATAGAGTTTACTGGAGGGTTGAAGTGTGTGTGTGTGTGTGTGTGTGTGTGTGTGTGTGTGTGTGTGTGTATGTGTGTGTGTGTGTGTGTGTGTGTGTGTGTGTGTGTGTGTGTGTGCATGTGAGTGTGTGTGTGTGTGTGTGTGTGTGTGTGTGTGTGAGTGTATGTGAGTGTGTGTGTGTGTGTGTTTGTGTGTGTGTGTGTGTGTGTGTGTGTGTGTGTGTGTGTGTGTGTGTGTGTGTGTGTGTGTGTGTGTGTGTGTGTGTGTGTATGTGTGTGTGTGTGTGTGTGTGTGTGTGTGTGTGTGTGTGTGTGTGTGTGTGTGTATGTGTGTGTGTGTGTGTGTGTGTGTGTGTGTGTGTGTGTGTGTGTGTGTGTGTGTGTGTGTGTGTGTGTGTGTGTGTGTGTGTGTGTGTGTGTGTGTGTGTGTGTGTGTGTGTGTGTGTGTGTGTACTCACCTATTTGTACTCACCTATTTGTGGTTGCAGGGGTCGAGTCACAGCTCCTGGCCCCGCCTCTTCGCTGATTGCTACTAGGTCCTCTCTCTCCCTGCTCCATGAGCTCTATCATACCTCGCTTTAAAACTATGTATGGTTCCTGCCTCCACCACATCACTTTCTAGGCTATTCCATGGCCTGACTACTCTATTACTGAAGAAATACTTCCTAACATCCCTTTGATTCATCTGAGTCTTCAACTTCCAATTGTGACCTCTTGTGTCTGTGTCCCATCTCTGGAACATCCCGTCTTTGTCCACCTCGTCTATTCCACGCAGTATTTTATATGTCGTTATCATGTCTCCCCTGACCCTCCTGGCCTCCAGTGTCGTCAGGCCGATTTCCCTCAACCTTTCTTCATAGGACAATCCCCGTAGCTCTGGGACTAGTCTTGTTGCAAACCTTTGCACTTTCTCTAATTTTTTGACGTGCTTGACTAGGCGTGGATTCCAAACTGGTGCTGCATACTCCAGTATGGGCCTGACGTAAATGTTATACAGAGTCTTAAACGAATCCTTACTGAGGTATCGGAACGCTATCCGTAGGTTTGCCAGGCGCCCGTATGCTGCAGCAGTTATCTGATTGATGTGCGCCTCAGGAGATATTCTCGGTGTTATACTCACCCCCAGATCTTTTTCCTTGAGTGAGGTTTGCAATCTTTGGCCATCTAAACTATATTGTGTCTGCGGTCTTCTTTGCCCTTCCCCAGTCTTCATGACTTTGCATTTGGCAGGGTTAAATTCAAGGAGCCAGTTGCTGGACCATGCTTGTAGCCTGTCCAGGTCTCTTTGTAGTCCTGCCTGATCCTCGTCCGATTCGATTCTTCTCATTAACTTCACATCATCTGCAAACAAGGACACTTCTGAGTCTATCCCTTCCGTTATGTCGTTCACGTATACCAAGAACAGCACAGGTCCTAGGACTGACCCCTGTGGAACCCCGCTTGTCACAGGCGCCCACTCTGACACCTCGTCGCGTACCATGACTCGTTGTTGCCTCCCTGTCAGGTATTCTCTGATCCATTGCAGTGCCTTTCCTGTTATGTGTGCCTGGTCCTCTAGCTTTTGCAGTAACCTCTTGTGAGGAACTGTGTCGAAGGCCTTCTTGCAGTCCAAAAATACGCAGTCGATCCACCCCTCTCTCTCTTGTCTTACTTCTGTCACCTTGTCATAAAACTCTAGTAGGTTTGTGACACAGGATTTTCCTTCCCTGAAACCGTGCTGGTTGTCAATTATACACTTGTTTCTTTCCAGGTGCCCCACCACTCTCCTCCTGATGATCTTCTCCATGACCTTGCAAACTATACACGTTAGTGATACAGGTCTGTAGTTTAATGCTGTGTGTGTGTGTGTGTGTGTGTGTGTGTGTGTGTGTGTGTGTGTGTGTGTGTGTGTGTGTGTGTGTGTGTGTGTGTGTGTGTGTGTGTGTGTGTGTGTGTGTTTGTGTGTGTGTGTGTGTGTTTGTGTGTGTGTGTGTGTGTGTGTGTGTGTGTGTGTGTGTGTGTGTGTGTGTGTGTGTGTGTGTGTGTGTGTGTGTGTGTGTGTGTGTGTGTGTGTGTGTGTGTGTGTGTGTGTGTGTGTGTGTGTGTGTGTGTGTGTGTGTGTGTGTGTGTGTGTGTGTGTGTGTGTGTGTGTGTGTGTGTGTGTGTGTGTGTGTGTGTGTGTGTGTGTGTGTGTGTGTGTGTGTGTGTGTACTCACCTAGTTGTACTCACCTAGTTGAGGTTGCGGGGGTCGAGTCCGAGCTCCTGGCCCCGCCTCTTCACTGATCGCTACTAGGTCACTCTCCCTGAGCCGTGAGCTTTATCATACCTCTGCTTAAAGCTATGTATGGATCCTGCCTCCACTACATCGCTTCCCAAACTATTCCACTTACTGACTACTCTGTGGCTGAAGAAATACTTCCTAACATCCCTGTGATTCATCTGTGTCTTCAGCTTCCAACTGTGTCCCCTTGTTACTGTGTCCAATCTCTGGAACATCCTGTCTTTGTCCACCTTGTCAATTCCTCTCAGTATTTTGTATGTCGTTATCATGTCCCCCCTATCTCTCCTGTCCTCCAGTGTCGTCAGGTTGATTTCCCTTAACCTCTCCTCGTAGGACATACCTCTTAGCTCTGGGACTAGTCTTGTTGCAAACCTTTGCACTTTCTCTAGTTTCTTCACGTGCTTGGCTAGGTGTGGGTTCCAAACTGGTGCCGCATACTCCAATATGGGCCTAACGTACACGGTGTACAGGGTCCTGAATGATTCCTTATTAAGATGTCGGAATGCTGTTCTGAGGTTTGCCAGGCGCCCATATGCTGCAGCAGTTATTTGGTTGATGTGCCCTTCAGGAGATGTGCCTGGTGTTATACTCACCCCAAGATCTTTTTCCTTGAGTGAGGTTTGTAGTCTCTGACCCCCTAGACTGTACTCCGTCTGCGGCCTTCTTTGCCCTTCCCCAATCTTCATGACTTTGCACTTGGTGGGATTGAACTCCAGGAGCCAATTGCTGGACCAGGTCTGCAGCCTGTCCAGATCCCTTTGTAGTTCTGCCTGGTCTTCGATCGAGTGAATTCTTCTCATCAACTTCACGTCATCTGCAAACAGGGACACCTCAGAGTCTATTCCTTCCGTCATGTCGTTCACAAATACCAGAAACAGCACTGGTCCTAGGACTGACCCCTGCGGGACCCCGCTGGTCACAGGTGCCCACTCTGACACCTCGCCACGTACCATGACTCGCTGCTGTCTTCCTGACAAGTATTCTCTGATCCATTGTAGTGCCTTCCCTGTTATCCCTGCTTGGTCCTCCAGTTTTTGCACCAATCTCTTGTGTGGAACTGTGTCAAACGCCTTCTTGCAGTCCAAGAAAATGCAATCCACCCACCCCTCTCTCTCTTGTCTTACTGCTGTCACCATGTCATAGAACTCCAGTAGGTTTGTGACACAGGATTTCCCGTCCCTGAAACCATGTTGGCTGCTGTTGATGAGATCGTTCCTTTCTAGGTGTTCCACCACTCTTCTCCTGATAATCTTCTCCATGATTTTGCATACTATACATGTCAGTGACACTGGTCTGTAGTTTAATGCTTCATGTCTGTCTCCTTTTTTAAAGATTGGGACTACATTTGCTGTCTTCCATGCCTCAGGCAATCTCCCTGTTTCGATAGATGTATTGAATATTGTTAGGGGTACACATAGCGCCTCTGCTCCCTCTCTCAATACCCATGGGGAGATGTTATCTGGCCCCATTGCCTTTGAGGTATCTAGCTCACTCAGAAGCCTCTTCACTTCTTCCTCGGTTGTGTGCACTGTGTCCAGCACTTGGTGGCGTGCCCCACCTCTCCGTCTTTCTGGAGTCCCTTCTGTCTCCTCTGTGAACGCTTCTTCGAATCTCTTGTTGAGTTCTTCACATACTTCATGGTCATTTCTTGTTGTCTCTCCTCCTTCCTTAGCCTGATTACCTGGTCCTTGACTGTTGTTTTCCTCCTGATGTGGCTGTACAACAGCTTCGGGTCAGATTTGGCTTTCGCTGCTATGTCATTTTCATATTGTCTTTGGGCCTCCCTTCTTATCTGTGCATATTCGTTTCTGGCTCTACGACTGTTCTCCTTATTCTCCTGGGTCCTTTGCCTTCTATATTTCTTCCATTCCCTAGCACACTTGGTTTTTGCCTCCCTGCACCTTTGGGTAAACCATGGGCTCATCCTGGCTTTTTCATTATTCCTGTTACCCTTGGGTACAAACCTCTCCTCAGCCTCCTTGCATTTTGTTGCTACATATTCCATCATCTCATTAACTGGCTTCCCTGCCAGTTCTCTGTCCCACTGAACCCCGTTCAGGTAGTTCCTCATTCCTGTGTAGTCCCCTTTCTTGTAGTTTGGCTTCATTCGTCCTGGCCTTCCTGCTTCTCCCTCCACTTGTAGCTCTACTGTGTATTCGAAGCTTAAAACCACATGGTCACTGGCCCCAAGGGGTCTTTCATATGTGATGTCCTCGATATCTGCACTACTCAAGGTGAATACTAAGTCCAGCCTTGCTGGTTCATCCTCTCCTCTCTCTCTTGTAGTGTCCCTTACGTGTTGGCACATGAAGTTTTCCAGTACCACCTCCATCATCTTAGCCCTCCATGTATCTTGGCCCCCATGCGGGTCCAAGTTCTCTCAATCGATCTCCTTGTGGTTAAAGTCACCCATGATCAGGAGCTTTGCCCTGCATGCATGAGCTCTTCTGGCCACTCTAGCCAGTGTGTCAACCATCGCTCTATTGCTCTCGTCGTACTCTTGCCTTGGCCTCCTGCTGTTCTGTGGTGGGTTATACATCACTGCTATTACCACCTTGGGACCTCCAGAGTGAAGTGTTCCCGCTATGTAATCACTTTCTTCTCCGCTGTCTCCTCTCTCCAGCTCATCAAAATTCCAGCGATTTTTGATCAGCAATGCCACTCCTCCACCCCCCCCTGTTCCCTCTGTCTTTCCTCAGGATTTGGTATCCCATTGGAAAGATGGCATCTGTTATCATACCTGTAAGCTTGGTTTCTGTGAGAGCTATGATGTCCGGTGATACTTCTTTGACTCTTTCATGCCACTCCTCCCACTTATTTGTTATTCCATCAGCGTTTGTGTACCATACCTTCAGTTTCCTTTCCAACACTGTGGTTTGGGGGGCCTGTGAGGGTGGGAGACCTGGTGGCATACTGTGGGATTCTATAGCTCGGTGTTGGGTGGAGGCTGTGGGTATGGATTGTAGTGTGTGTTGGGATGGTGTGATAGGTTGTATGGTTCTGAGAATAGTTGTGTGTGTGCTTGCCCTTGCTGTTCTGTTCTGCTCTGACTGACCTCTGCTGGTTCCATCCTTGTCTCTTTTCCTAGCTCCTTTCGCTTTTTTGTCCTCTCCCTCAGCTGCTGTCGTTCTGATTTTGTTCTGTCTCTGTCTAGGAACACCCTCTTGTACTCTTCCGAGTATTTCAATTGTGGTTTCTCTTGGAGGATCCTGTTCCGCACTGTTTCCGTCCTGAGAATCAGCTTGATTGGTCGGTTTCTCCCCTTCGAGTACCCCCCTATTCTCTGAAAATTTACAATCTCGTCCATCTCTTCACCTATTTCCGTGATGATTTTCTCAATCTCCTTTCTTTCTTCCTGCTGCCTTTCAGAGTGTGTCCTTTCCTCTCTCTCCTGAAGCCCATGGATAAACACTGATTTTGCCCTTTCTTCCTCCCATTGCCTCACCCTCTGTGACTCTGGATCCTGCCTGTATGTGGTCAGTTTCTCCCTTGATTTTTCCAGTGGCTCTTGATAGCCTGGTTGTGCCTCAGCATTCGACCTATCACCCTCTCCATCTGCAACCAGCTGTTCTTCCCTTTCACTCCTTGGTCCTCCTTGGCAGGCTGATATGACCTTAGCATAATTCATAATTCCTTCCTTCCTGTTCGGCCTTGCAGCTTCATATGCTGTGTCTTCTCTGGTCACTGCCCCTGTAACTCGCTTCAGCCTATTTATCTCAACTTCTAGGACCCTTATCTTGGCTACTGCAGTTTCGACTTGTGCCTCCCAATTCTTTGTCTCCTTCTCCAACCTCTTTTCCAATTTCACAGAGAGCTCTTTCTCCATTTTTTCAGAAAGCTCTCCTAATTTTCTCTCCCACTCTTGTTCCATCCTTTTCCACTGCTCCTCCATCCACTCCTCCCTACCAGAACCATTCTCATCTGATCCTTGGTTCCTGCGAGTCCCCACCATTTTTTTTTTTTTTTTTTTTTTTTTTGAGAGAGAAGTGAGAATGGTAAGGTAGAAGGAGAGAGAGAGGGGAAGAGTGAGAAGGGAAAGGGGGAGAGTGAGTGTGAGAGGGGGAAAGAGAGAGAAGGGAAGGGAAGGAGAGGGGGAGAGTGAGAAGGGAAAAATGGAGAAGAGATGGAGAAAGAGAGCAAGAGAGAGAGCGAGAGAGAGAGAGAGAGAGAGAAGGGGAGAGAGAGTGAGGGGAAGGGTAGGAGAGAGGGAGAGTTAGAAGGGAAAATGGGGAAGAGAGAGAGCAAGAGAGAGAGAGGGAGAGAGGGAGAGAGAGGAAGAGAGGGAGAGAGAGGGAGAGAGGGAGAGACGGAGGGAGAGGGGGAGAGAGAGTGAAGGGAAGAGTAGGAGAGGGGGAGAGTTAGAAGGGAAAATGGGGAAGAGAGAGAGCAAGAGAGAGAAAGAGAGCAAGAGAGAGAGAGAGAGAGAGAGAGAGAGAAAGGGAGAGAGAGGGAGAGAGGGAGAGAGAGAGAGAAAGAGAAGGCAAAGAGGGGGAGAGAGAGGGGGCAGAGAGGGGGAGAAGGGGGAAAGAGGGGGGAGATGGAAGAGCGAGAGGGGAGAGAGGATAGGGGGAGAGGGAGGGGAGGAGGGGAGAGAGATGGGGAAAGGGAGAGGGGAGAGATAATGGGAGGGGAGAGATGTTAGAGGGGGGAGGTGTTAGAGGTAAGAGATGTTAGAGGGGAGAGATGGGAGAGGGAAGAGAGAGAGATAGGTAGAGAGTGATAGGTAGAGAGAGAGATATAGGTAAAGAGTGAGAAAGGTAGAGATAGGTCTCTACTTAGGATAGGAAGAGGGGGGGAAAGGAGCAAGGTTCAGATGGTCAGTTCACAGGACGGTGTGTGTGTGTGTGTGTGTGTGTACTCACCTATTTGTACTCACCTATTTGTGGTTGCAGGGGTCGAGTCATAGCTCCTGGCCCCGCCTCTTCACTGATTGCTACTAGGTCCTTTCTCTCCCTGCCCCATGAGCTCTATCATACCTCGCCTTAAAACTATGTATGGTTCCCGCCTCCACTACGTCACTTTCTAGGCTATTCCACGGCCTGACTACTCTATGACTGAAGAAATACTTCCTAACATCCCTTTGATTCATCTGAGTCTTCAACTTCCAATTGTGACCTCTTGTGTCTGTGTCCCATCTCTGGAACATCCCGTCTTTGTCCACCTTGTCTATTCCGCGCAGTATTTTATATGTCGTTATCATGTCTTCCCTGACCCTCCTGTCCTCCAGTGTCGTCAGACCGATTTCCCTCAACCTTTCTTCGTAGGACAATCCCCGTAGCTGTGGGACTAGTCTTGTTGCAAACCTTTGCACTTTTTCTAATTTATTGACGTGCTTGAGTAGGTGTGGATTCCAAACTGGTGCTGCATACTCCAGTATGGGCCTGACGTAAATGGTATACAGAGTCTTAAACGAATCCTTACTGAGGTATCGGAACGCTATCCGTAGGTTTGCCAGGCGCACGTATGCTGCAGCAGTTATCTGATTGATGTGCGCCTCAGGAGATATGCTCGGTGTTATACTCACCCCCAGATCTTTTTCCTTGAGTGAGGTTTGCAGTCTTTGGCCATCTAAACTATATTGTGTCTGCGGTCTTCTTTGCCCTTCCCCAATCTTCTTGACTTTGCATTTGGCAGGGTTAAATTCAAGGAGCCAGTTGCTGGACCAGGCTTGTAGCCTGTCCAGGTCTCTTTCTAGTCCTGCCTGATCCTCATCCGATTTGATTCTTCTCATTAACTTCGCATCATCTGCAAACAAGGACACTTCTGAGTCTATCCCTTCCGTTATGTCGTTCACATATACCAAGAACAGCACAGGTCCTAGGACTGACCCCTGTGGAACCCCGCTTGTCACAGGCGCCCACTCTGACACCTCGTCGCGTACCATGACTCGTTGTTGCCTCCCTGTCAGGTATTCTCTGATCCATTGCAGTGCCTTTCCTGTTATGTGTGCCTGATCCTCTAGCTTTTGCAGTAACCTCTTGTGAGGAACTGTGTCGAAGGCCTTGCAGTCTAAAAATATGCAGTCGATCCACTCCTCCCTCTCTTGTCTTACTTCTGTCACCTTGTCATAAAACTCTAGCAGGTTTGTGACACAGGATTTTCCTTCCCTGAAACCGTGCTGGTTGTCAATTATATACTTGTTTCTTTCCAGGTGCTCCACCACTCTCCTCCTGATGATCTTCTCTGCTAATAAATACCGGTGGATACCAGTAATTCTAAGCTTACCAATACTTGTAACACTTATCGATTCTACTTCTAAAATTCAGAAAGTATCTAGGTTGTAAAATTTAGCTTGTCTCAGCTTAAGTGTCTGACGTTATTCCTCACTACCGCTTTACTCCTTGCACTCTCCTCTATGCTATTTCTACTCTAATTCTGGTAATGGCTTGCAGGAGTGAGTGACCAGTATCTAACAGTGATGCAGGACCAGACTCAACCTTGCAAAATGCAACCTCAACAGGTGAATACTTGCGCTGACAGCGGTGTGATGACAAGTTGCCAGAAGCTGATGACGTAGTCGTCGTACATAGGCCTTCTATCACTATTTTGTAACTCCTTCACCCGTGATGTTTATAACCATATATGCTCATGCATCCCGTGTTCCTCAAGTGATTTCACTTTTCACTTATTACAGAATACACTTCACATTCGGTGTTACACTTTATATGTATAATGGCATACAAACTGTTGTGACGTCACTGCTTCAGTAGGCCTACTGCCACCTTCCCTTGTTGTATATTTTATTTTTTCTTTCTCCTTTTGCTTATTAACTTTTTCACTATCACATTACGGTGCCCCACATTTCACTTGTTAACCAAACGCTGGTAATTCTTGATCACCCGTTTCCACACTCACTTTGATCTTTTTATGTTTGTATCTGTGTGGCAACAGCCTAGTAGATCCACAACGGTTTGGCACTTTAAAAAGAATATACTGAATTCAGGTTTCCTCTCGAATTTTTTCAACTAATAACTATAGTTATCACTCGTAGGTTTGTTCACTGACTTTGTCACTACCACTGATTACTGCTAGCAGTTATTGCACGCCTCAAAAACACGAAGGTTCTCGGAGCCTTGTGCACCCACGTCTGCACCCACCATGTGTGTGTGTGTGTGTGTGTGTGTGTGTGTGTGTGTGTGTGTGTGTGTGTGTGTGTGTGTGTGTGTGTGTGTGTGTGTGTGTGTGAGAGAGAGAGAGAGAAGCACGTGCGCGTGTACACTCCCCTAATTGTACTTACCTAATTGTGGTTGCAAGGGTTGAGACTCAGGTCCTGGCCCCACTTCACTGCTACTGGGTCCTCCCTCTCCATGTTCCATGAGCTTTATCATACCTTGTCTTGAAGCTGTGTATGGTTCCTGCCTCCACTACATCACTTGCCAGACTGTTCCACTTCTTAACAACTCTGTGGCTGAAGAAATACTTCCTAACATCCCTGTGACTCATCTGAGTCTTCAACTTCCAATTGTGACCCCTTGTTTCTGTGTCCCCTCTCTGGAACATCCTGTCTCTGTCCACCTTGTCTATTCCATGCAGTATTTTGTATGTTGTTATGTCTCCCCTGACCCTCCTGTCCTCCAGTGTCGTCAGTCCGATTTCCCTTAACCTTTCCTCGTACGACATTCCCTTGAGCTCTGGGACTAGCCTTGTTGCAAACCTTTGTACTTTCTCTAACTTCTTGACATGCTTGACCAGGTGTGGGTTCCAGACTGGTGCTGCATACTCCAGTATGGGCCTAACATACACAGTGTACAGTGTCTTGAACGATTCCTTATTGAGGTATCGGAACGCTATTCTCAGGTTTGCCAGGCGCCCGTATGCTGCAGCGGTTATTTGGTTGATGTGTGCCTCCGGTGATGTACTCGGTGTTATGGTCACCCCAAGGTCTTTCTCCCTGAGTGAGGTCTGTAGTCTTTGTCCACCTAGCCTATATTCTGTCTGCGGTCTTCTTTGCCCCTCCCCAATCTTCATGACTTTGCATTTGGCTGGATTGAATTCGAGGAGCCAGTTACTGGACCACATGTCCAGCCTCTCCAGGTCTCTTTGCAGTCCTGCCTCATCCTCGTCCGATTTAATTCTTCTCATCAACTTCACGTCATCTGCGAACAGGGACACTTCAGAGTCTATTCCTTCCATCATGTCGTTCACATATATCAAAAATAGCACTGGTCC